>NC_069505.1:423558517-423622685 GCF_027579735.1 Bombina bombina
GAGGCTTAGATATAAGGTAATCACAGAGGTAAAAAGTATATTAATATAACTGAGATAAGGGGCAGTCTGCAGAGGCTTAGATACAAGGTAATCAAAGAGGTAGAAAGTATATTAATATAACTGAGATAAGGAGCAGTCTGCAGAGGCTTAGATACAGGGTAATCACAGAGGTAAAAAGTATATTAATATAACTGAGATAAGGGGCAGTCTGCAGAGGCTTAGATACAAGGTAATCACAGAGGTAGAAAGTATATTAATATAACTGAGATAAGGGGCAGTCTGCAGAGGCTTAGATACAGGGTAACCACAGAGGTAAAAAGTATATTAATATAACTGATAAGAAGCAGTCTGCAGAGGCTTAGATACAAGGTAATCACAGAGGTAGAAAGTATATTAATATAACTGAGATAAGGGGCAGTCTGCAGAGGCTTAGATACAGGGTAATCACAGAGGTAAAAAGTATATTCATATAACTGATAAGAAGCAGTCTGCAGAGGCTTAGATACAAGGTAATCAAAGAGGTAGAAAGTATATTAATATAACTGAGATAAGGGGCAGTCTGCAGAGGCTTAGATACAAGGTAATCACAGAGGTAAAAAGTATATTAATATAACTGAGATAAGGGGCAGTATGCAGAGGCTTAGATACAGGGTAATCACAGAGGTAAAAAGTATAATAATATAACTGAGATAAGGAGGCAGTCTGCAGAGGCTTAGATACAAGGTAATCACAGAGGTAAAAAGTATATTAATATAACTGAGATAAGGAGTAGTCTGCAGAGGCTTAGATACAGGGTAATCACAGAGGTAGAAAGTATATTAATATAACTGAGATAAGGAACAGTCTGTAGAGGCTTAGATACAGGGTAATCACACAGGTAGAAAGTATATTAATATAACTGAGATAAGGGGCAATCTGCAGAGGGTTAGATACAAAGTAATCACAGAGGTAGAAAGTATATTAATATAACTGAGATAAGGGGCAATCTGCAGAGGGTTAGATACAAGGTAATCACAGACGTAAAAAGTATATTAATATAACTGAAATAAGGGGCAGTCTGCAGAGGCTTAGATACAGGGTAATCACAGAGGTAGAAAGTATATTAATATAACTGAGATAAGGAACAGTCTGCAGAGGCTTAGATACAGGGTAATCACACAGGTAGAAAGTATATTAATATAACTGAGATAAGGGGCAATCTGCAGAGGGTTAGATACAAGGTAATCACAGAGGTAGAAAATATATTAATATAACTGAGATAAGGGGCAATCGGCAGAGGCTTAGATACAAGGTAATCACAGAGGTAGAAAGTATATTTCTATAACAATGTTGGTTCTTCAAAACTGGTGACTGGGTAATAAAGGCATTATTATTATTTTTTTAAACAACAACTTTAAACAATTCTGGTGTAGACTGTCCCTTTAAAATGGTGCTGTTATACTTGAAATTTGAAATACGTCATTTAAAATATGACATTTAGCGCATTTGCTGTCCTAACCTTTCAATTGTAAAACACTACAAGGATATCAACGCTCGTGTAGTAATTCAGCGAGTGCTCTGTAAAAAGTGCTGTACAGATTTCTACACTAGTCTGAAACACATTGCACCTGTTTTATTAAGAGTGAGGGCACAAAATACAGACAGTTGTTTAGGCAATGTGTGATCACGATAGGCCAGACAGTCTGTGTATTGCACTCTTCCCCTTAATAAAATGAGTCCAATATAAAACTGTTCAGCTGTATTTTGTTTTGGACTAATATTTTAGACAATTACCCCACATTATCTGTCAAGCATTAAAAGGTGGACTCAATTCACTAACAGCCTTTACAAGCATTCTGGTCTCTCTAGTTTTTGGGGATACTTATTGGTGATTATGGAATTGGTTCCATGGAATATGGACCAATTAAAGAGTTGGGAGAGGCTGAAGAATGCTGTTAGGGACTCCAGCCCAATGTATTTAATATTCATTGAGTTTGCTGATTTTAATTCATAAGTAAAATTAACTTGTTCCTCTGAAAAGCTCTGTTCTGCACGTAAGAATATGTCAGCTGCAGCCAATCACAGGCTGCGTAGACGACCTATTGCGCTCTGAGCGGACTAATTGTATTCCCTGCAGAAAATAAGCATGAGATGATGATGATTTCTGCACAGAACACCCTACACAGTCAGTGATTGGCTGGATCTTCCATACCCTTAAAAAGTTATTTTGTCAAATTGTAGAGGGAAAGTCTCAGCTAAATATTTCAGCAGTTGGGTTTAATACATTTAAACTAAGTTTTCCGTGTTCTTATCATTTTAATTTTGATGTAAAACAAATACAATCTAATATTTAGCGAGTTTTTGTTTAAATAAACCTTCCCAAATCAAAACAGCGCAGTTAAAACAGATTTGTACTGATTTGTGTCTTTTTGGCACATTCATTAGTAATCAGAACATTTGGTATTTCAGTGTAGCTCTGTCATTTTTTTATTGGTAGCACAAGAGTGTTGTATTTATGCGTATCTCACGGCTTCTCTACGTGTATATAATTGTTTAGGTGGTCTCTCTTGGCCTTTACTTCGGAGATCAATCGTACCTGCGTAGCAGCTGGAACATTCTAGATGGTTTCCTTGTCTTCGTGTCCCTCATTGATATTGTGGTGTCTGTGGCATCAGCTGGCGGAGCAAAGATTCTGGGCGTTTTGAGGGTTCTGCGACTTCTTCGAACATTGCGGCCTCTCAGGTGAAACAAACAACTCTCATGTCACCTCTCTCCATACACAGTGTGTAATGTAATATAGTAAGAAAAGTCTATCCTTTTTCTGCCAGGCAGGGTTATATTTTAGCCTAATCCAACATATACCTGTGCCTAGGGCAGCAGAAAAACTAAATTCACCACTGCTGCCAGCATATATAAGTTGATATATATGTACTAACAAATTCTATATATACAAACCATGATTTCACAGCTTTATGGAGCACTAGAGAATTGTATGTGCTAACCCCAAACTGCGCTAGATCAATTGCACTAAAGCTGAAGGTAACGTTAGGAATACTTTACATTCATATGTTCTTCACTTAGACGATATTATTCATTTTATTTTTATATATATGCATATTTTTTGTAAAATATATATCTATAGCTAATGCTATATATATATATGAATATATACAGATATTAATATATACTGTATATACTCTTTATTGTATATACAGATGCATATAGAAATATATTTTTTAAAACAAAAATAAATTTTTTTTCTAAGTGAAGAACATAGGAATATATATAAATGTATGTGGGTGCACATATATATTATACATGTAAACACATAAATATACATATAGACACATATATAGACGTGTGTACATACACATATGCACATATTTAGACATATCTTTCTATCTCTATCTCTCTCTCTCTCTCTCTCTATCTCTCTCTCTCTCTATCTCTCTCTCTATCTCTCTCTATCTCTATCTCTCTCTATCTCTCTCTCTCTTTTTCTCTCTCTCTTTTTTTCTCTCTCTCTCTTTTTTTCTCTCTCTCTCTTTTTTTCTCTCTCTCTCTCTCTTTTTTTCTCTCTCTCTTTTTCTCTCTCTCTCTCTTTTTCTCTCTCTTTTTTTCTCTCTCTCTCTCTTTCTCTCTCTCTCTCTTTTTCTCTCGCTCTCTCTTTTTCTCTCTCTCTCTTTTTCTCTCTCTCTCTCTTTTTCTCTCTCTCTCTTTTTCTCTCTCTCTCTCTTTTTCTCTCTCTCTCTTTTTCTCTCTCTCTCTTTTTCTCTCTCTCTCTCTCTTTTTCTTTCTCTCTCTCTTTTTCTTTCTCTCTCTCTCTTTTTCTTTCTCTCTCTCTCTCTCTCTCTCTCTTTTTCTTTCTCTCTCTCTCATTCTCTTTCTCTCTCTCTCATTCTCTTTCTCTCTCTTTCTTTCTCTCTCCTCTCTCTCTTTCTTTCTCTCTCCTCTCTCTCCTCTCTCTCTCTCCTCTATATATATATATATATATATATATATATACACACACATACTAGAGCCCTTTCCAGTCAAACACCTTGCCATATACCATATCCCTTTTTAACCCTTTAAAAATATTTGTATATTTATAAGTATAAATGTTATATTTTTATTAAATAGGTGTATAAATAAGTGTAATACTTTGTATTAATATGTTTTACATGTATTTTGTGAAACTTTTTTAACCCCAAGTTAAGTCAAGTTGCACTAATTCTTCTAGCACTATTTGGGCTATTACTCGAGTGCAATCCATATCTTATAACTTGTACCGCAGCATCTTAATGGGACCGTAACATTAAACTTTAATGGTGTAGACAGAGCGTTCAGTTTAATAAATAGTTATCATCATAATTAGCAGTAAGTGCAGAACTAACTCTGTTACTGTAGATTAACAGCTTTTACATGTTTAGTCAACCTATAAAAATGTCAACATGTAAGCACAGTGTCTCTTTAAAGCAAACAAGGTGTTAATGTGTTTTAGTAACTTTCAGGCCCTGCTGATATGTTAATCATTTGGTAGACTGCAGAAGCGTGCTGTCCCCTTAAAGGGACACTTAACCCAATTTTTTTCTTTCATGATTCAGGTAGAGCAGCAACTTTCTACTTTACTCCTATTATCAATTTTTCTTTGTTCTCATTGTATCTTTATTTGAAAAGCAGAGATATAAACTTAGGAGCTGGCCCATTTTTGGTTCAGCACCTGGGTAGCTTATTGGTGGCTACATTAGCTTACATTCCTGCTTTTTAAAATAAAGATACAAAGAGAATGAAGAAAAATTGATAATAGGAGTAAATTAGAAAGTTGCTTAAAATTGTATTCTCTATCTGAATCATGAAAGAAAAAAGCTACATTGGTAATTTGGTTTAAAGCTATAACTGTATATTATAAATGTTCCATCTGAGCGGTCAGCACTGTATTTAATGTTGCATCAAGGGTATCTTTATAATTTTATTCAAAACTGAATGTAATTAACCCCTTATTATGATATGCCCATATTTACTTGGGGAAAGACCTACACACCTGGGCTTAGTAAATACGTTCCCTGATCCAACCAACTTGTACCACTTACGCAAAAGCTTTAGGTTTATGTGCACACATAGGTTGTGGTTAATCATCTAATATTTGTTTGTAAAATGAATCTGCATCTACTTTATCCCATCAGAGTTATCAGCCGGGCGCCAGGTCTAAAGCTGGTGGTTGAGACACTTATTTCATCTCTAAAACCCATTGGAAACATTGTCCTGATCTGCTGCGCATTTTTTATAATCTTCGGAATACTCGGTGTCCAGGTACGATTACTTATCAGACCTATTACAAATTTGTATTAGATTTATTTGTCTATATTGCAGTTAATATGTCTGGGATATTTTAGTTTCTTTTCTCCACCAAAAAAATTCTGCTGGTGTCAATGACTGTAATATGTTTTAATACTTTAACTGGATTGATCTTTTTTTTTTTTTTTTATCTATTTGATAGCGTGATAGCATAGCCATATACCTAAATTAACTTTATTACCCAGGCAAACCTTATTAATTGCTGGCTTTGCCTAGGGATCACAAAATGGGCTTTTTCACTTCAGATAAATAATAATTAAAGTATATATATATATATATATATATATATATATATATATAGATAGATAGATAGATAGATAGATAGATAGATAGATATAGAGATATAGATATATAGATATAGATATATAGATATATAGATAGATATATAGATATAGATAGATATATAGATATAGATAGATATAGATAGATAGATAGATAGATAGAGATATAGATAGATAGATAGATAGATAGATAGATAGATAGATAGATAGATAGATAGATAGATAGATAGATATAGATAGAGATATAGATATAGATAGATAGATAGATAGATAGATAGATAGATAGATATTGATAGATATAGATAGATATATATATATATAGATAGATATAGATAGATATAGATAGATATAGATAGATATAGATATAGATAGATATAGATAGATAGATATAGATATATATATATATATAGATATATAGATATATAGATATATATTTATAATTATTATGTATTGTTTATTTGTAAAGTTCCATATAATTGAATAGCACTGAAATACATTTATAATCTTTGAAGCACTTTCTATAAATGTAGAGAAAAGAATATTTCAAAGTTCAGAAAAATATTTACAGGAAACACTTTAATACATTGTTGGTATTTAAAATATATTCCTGTATTAAAGAGACATTTTACAACAATTGAATTGTGCATTAAAGCATTTCACTTTCACCTAGATTACGAGTTGTACGTTATGAGTCAAATAGCAGCGTTGTGGCCCATAATGCATAATTTTCCCTAACGCAGTCATTACAAGTCTTGTCGGTATAACTATACCGCAAGCCTTTTAGCCTGTAACGCAACGTCAGTACCGCACTCACAAAAATGACGTTTTTTTTCATGGGATTCCTATAGCGCCAGTATTACGAGTTTTGCAGTAAGGCTATAAAAAGAGCGTTACAGCCTAAAACCACAAGATCTGTACCACCATCTAAAGTCAGTAGTTATGAGTTTTACGCTACAAAGCTGTAACATAAAACTCATAACTAATGTGTTGCAAAGTACACTAACACCCATAAACTACTTATTAACCCCTAAACCGAGGCCCTCCCGCATTGCAAATACTATAATAAATGTATTAACCCCTAATCTTCCGCTCCTGATATCGCCACCACTAATAAAATGTATTAACCCCTATTCCGCCGCTCCCCGACATCATCACCATTATACTAAAGTTATTAACCCCTAAACCGCCGCCCTCCCGCATCGCAAACACTATTTAAATATTATTAACCCCTAATCTGCCATCCGCAAACATCGCCCCCCACTATACTAAAGTTGTTAAGCCCTACATTGCCGCCACTATAATAAACCTATTAACCCCTAAACCGCAAGCCCCCACAACAAAATAACATAATTTATGTAAGAACTTACCTGATAAATTCATTTCTTTCATATTTGCAAGAGTCCATGAGCTAGTGACGTATGGGATATACATTCCTACAAGGAGGGGCAAAGTTTCCCAAACCTCAAAATGCCTATAAATACACCCCTCACCACACCCACAAATCAGTTTAACGAATAGCCAAGAAGTGGGGTGATAAGAAAAAAGTGCGAAAGCATATAAAATAAGGAATTGGAATAATTGTGCTTTATACAAAAAAATCATAACCACCACAAAAAGGGTGGGCCTCATGGACTCTTGCTAATATGAAAGAAATGAATTTATCAGGTAAGTTCTTACATAAATTATGTTTTCTTTCATGTAATTAGCAAGAGTCCATGAGCTAGTGACGTATGGGATAATGACTACCCAAGATATGGATCTTTCCACGCAAGAGTCACTAGAGAGGGAGGGATAAAATAAAGACAGCCAATTCCTGCTGAAATAATCCACACCCAAAATAAAGTTTAATGAAAAACATAAGCAGAAGATTCAAACTGAAACCGCTGCCTGAAGTACTTTTCTACCAAAAACTGCTTCAGAAGAAGAAAATACATCAAAATGGTAGAATTTAGTAAAAGTATGCAAAGAGGACCAAGTTGCTGCTTTGCAAATCTGATCAACCGAAGCTTCATTCCTAAACGCCCAGGAAGTAGAAACTGACCTAGTAGAATGAGCTGTAATCCTTTGAGGCGGAGTTTTACCCGACTCAACATAGGCATGATGAATTAAAGATTTCAACCAAGATGCCAAAGAAATGGCAGAAGCTTTCTGGCCTTTTCTAGAACCGGAAAAAATAACAAATAGACTAGAAGTCTTTCGAAAAGACTTAGTAGCTTCAACATAATATTTCAAAGCTCTAACAACATCCAAAGAATGCAACGATTTCTCCTTAGAATTCTTAGGATTAGGACATAATGAAGGAACCACAATTTCTCTACTAATGTTGTTGGAATTCACAACCTTAGGTAAAAATTCAAAAGAAGTTCGCAACACCGCCTTATCCTGATGAAAAATCAGAAAAGGAGACTCACAAGAAAGAGCAGATAATTCAGAGACTCTTCTGGCAGAAGAGATCGCCAAAAGGAACAAAACTTTCCAAGAAAGTAATTTAATGTCCAATAAATGCATGGGTTCAAAAGGAGGAGCTTGAAGAGCCCCCAGAACCAAATTCAAACTCCAAGGAGGAGAAATTGACTTAATGACAGGTTTTATACGAACCAAAGCTTGTACAAAACAATGAATATCAGGAAGATTAGCAATCTTTCTGTGAAAAAGAACAGAAAGAGCAGAGATTTGTCCTTTCAAGGAACTTGCGGACAAACCTTTATCTAAACCATCCTGAAGAAACTGTAAAATTCTCGGAATTCTAAAAGAATGCCAAGAAAAATGATGAGAAAGACACCAAGAAATATAAGTCTTCCAGACTCTATAATATATCTCTCTAGATACAGATTTACGAGCCTGTAACATAATATTAATCACAGAGTCAGAGAAACCTCTTTGATAAAGAATCAAGCGTTCAATCTCCATACCTTTAAATTTAAGGATTTGAGATCCTGATGGAAAAAAGGACCTTGCGACAGAAGGTCTGGTCTTAACGGAAGAGTCCACGGTTGGCAAGAGGCCATCCGGACAAGATCCGCATACCAAAACCTGTGAGGCCATGCCGGAGCTACCAGCAGAACAAACGAGCATTCTTTCAGAATCTTGTAGATTACTCTTGGAAGAAGAACTAGAGGCGGAAAGATATAGGCAGGATGATACTTCCAAGGAAGTGATAATGCATCCACTGCCTCCGCCTGAGGATCCCGGGATCTGGACAGATACCTGGGAAGTTTCTTGTTTAGATGAGACGCCATCAGATCTATTTCTGGAAGTTCCCACATTTGAACAATCTGAAGAAATACCTCTGGGTGAAGAGACCATTCGCCCGGATGCAACGTTTGGCGACTGAGATAATCCGCTTCCCAATTGTCTATACCTGGGATATGAACCGCAGAGATTAGACAGGAGCTGGATTCCGCCCAAACCAGAATTCGAGATACTTCTTTCATAGCCAGAGGACTGTGAGTCCCTCCTTGATGATTGATGTATGCCACAGTTGTGACATTGTCTGTCTGAAAACAAATGAACGATTCTCTCTTCAGAAGAGGCCAAGACTGAAGAGCTCTGAAAATTGCACGGAGTTCCAAAATATTGATCGGTAATCTCACCTCCTGAGATTCCCAAACTCCTTGTGCCGTCAGAGATCCCCACACAGCTCCCCAACCTGTAAGACTTGCATCTGTTGAAATTACAGTCCAGGTCGGAAGAACAAAAGAAGCCCCCTGAATTAAACGATGGTGATCTGTCCACCACGTCAGAGAGTGTCGTATAATCGGTTTTAAAGATATTAATTGAGATATCTTTGTATAATCCCTGCACCATTGATTCAGCATACAGAGCTGAAGAGGTCGCATGTGAAAACGAGCAAAGGGGATCGCGTCCGATGCAGCAGTCATAAGACCTAGAATTTCCATGCATAAGGCTAAGAAGGGAATGATTGTGACTGAAGGTTTCGACAAGCTGAAATCAATTTTAGACGTCTCTTGTCTGTCAAAGACAGAGTCATGGACACTGAATCTATCTGGAAACCCAGAAAGGTTACCCTTGTATGAGGAATCAATGAACTTTTTAGTGAATTGATCCTCCAACCATGATCTTGAAGAAACAACACAAGTCGATTCGTATGAGATTCTGCTAAATGTAAAGACTGAGCAAGTACCAAGATATCGTCCAAATAAGGAAATACCACAATACCCTGTTCTCTGATTACAGACAGAAGGGCACCGAGAACCTTTGTAAAAATTCTTGGGGCTGTAGCTAGGCCAAACGGCAGAGCCACAAACTGGTAATGCTTGTCCAGGAAAGAGAATCTCAGGAACTGATAGTGATCTGGATGAATCGGAATATGTAGATATGCATCCTGTAAATCTATCGTGGACATATAATGCCCTTGCTGAACAAAAGGCAAGATAGTCCTTACAGTTACCATTTTGAATGTTGGTATCCTTACATAACGATTCAATATTTTTAGATCCAGAACTGGTCTGAAGGAATTCTCCTTCTTTGGTACAATGAAGAGATTCGAATAAAACCCCAGTCCCTGTTCCAGAACTGGAACTGGCATAATTACTCCAGCCAACTCTAGATCTGAAACACATTTCAGAAATGCTTGAGCTTTCACTGGATTTACTGGGACACGGGAAAGAAAAAATCTCTTTGCAGGAGGTCTTATCTTGAAACCAATTCTGTACCCTTCTGAAACAATGTTCTGAATCCAAAGATTGTGAACAGAATTGATCCAAATTTCTTTGAAAAAACGTAACCTGCCCCCTACCAGCTGAGCTGGAATGAGGGCCGCACCTTCATGTGGACTTAGAAGCTGGCTTTGCTTTTCTAGAAGGCTTGGATTTATTCCAGACTGGAGATGGTTTCCAAACTGAAACTGCTCCTGAGGAAGAAGGATCAGGCTTTTGTTCTTTGTTGAAACGAAAGGAACGAAAACGATTATTAGCCCTGTTTTTACCTTTAGATTTTTTATCCTGTGGTAAAAAAGTTCCTTTCCCACCAGTAACAGTTGAGATAATAGAATCCAACTGAGAACCAAATAATTTGTTACCCTGGAAAGAAATGAAAAGTAGAGTCGATTTAGAAGACATATCAGCATTCCAAGTTTTAAGCCATAAAGCTCTTCTAGCTAAAATAGCTAGAGACATAAACCTGACATCAACTCTGATAATATCAAAAATGGCATCACAGATAAAATTATTAGCATGTTGCAGAAGAATAATAATATTATGAGAATCATGATCTGTTACTTGTTGCGCTAAAGTTTCCAACCAAAAAGTTGAAGCTGCAGCAACATCAGCCAATGATATAGCAGGTCTAAGAAGATTACCTGAACACAGATAAGCTTTTCTTAGAAAGGATTCAATTTTCCTATCTAAAGGATCCTTAAACGAAGTACCATCTGACTTAGGAATAGTAGTACGTTTAGCAAGGGTAGAAATAGCCCCATCAACCTTAGGGATTTTGTCCCAAAATTCTAATCTATCAGACGGCACAGGATATAATTGCTTAAAACGTTTAGAAGGAGTAAATGAATTACCCAAATTATTCCATTCCTCTGGAAATTACTTCAGAAATAGCACCAGGAACAGGAAAAACTTCTGGAATAACCACAGGAGATTTAAAGACCTTATCTAAACGTTTAGATTTAGTATCAAGAGGACCAGAATCCTCAATTTCTAAAGCAATTAGTACTACTTTAAGCAAAGAACGAATAAATTCCATTTTAAATAAATATGAAGATTTATCAGCATCAACCTCTGAGACAGAATCCTCTGAACCAGAAGAGTCATTAGAATCAGAATGATGATGTTCATTTAAAAATTCATCTGTATAAAGAGAAGTTTTAAAAGATTTTTTATGTTTACTAGAAGGAGGAATAACAGACATAGCCTTCTTAATGGATTCAGAAACAAAATCTCTTATGTTATCAGGAACACTCTGAACCTTAGATGTTGATGGAACTGCAACAGGTAATGGTACATTACTAAAGGAAATATTATCTGCATTAACAAGTTTGTCATGACAATTAGTACAAACAACAGCTGGAGGAACAGCTACCGAAAGTTTACAGCAGATACACTTAGCTTTGGTAGTTCCAGCACTAGACAGCGATTTTCCTGAAGTATCTTCTGACTCAGATGCAACGTGAGACATCTTGCAATATGTAAGAGAAAAAACAACATATAAAGCAAAATTGATCAAATTCCTTAAATGACAGTTTCAGGAATGGGAAAAAATGCCAAGAAACAAGCTTCTAGCAACCAGAAGCAATGAAAAATAAGACTTAAATAATGTGGAGACAAAAAGCGACGCCCATATTTTTTAGCGCCAAATAAGACGCCCACATTATTTGGGCGCCAAAAAAGTCCGCGCCAAGAATGACGCAATAAAATGAAGCATTTTCAGCCCCCGCGAGCCTAACAGCCCACAGGGAAAAGGTCAAATTTTTAAGGTAAGAAAAAAAGATTGATTCAATGCATTATCCCAAATATGAAACTGACTGTCTGAAAATAAGGAATGTTGAACATCCTGAGTCAAGGCAAATAAATGTTTGAATACATATATTTAGAAGTTTATAAAAAAGTGCCCAACCATAGCTTAGAGTGTCACAGAAAATAAGACTTACTTACCCCAGGACACTCATCTACATGTTTGTAGAAAGCCAAACCAGTACTGAAACGAAAATCAGCAGAGGTAATGGTATATATAAGAGTATATCGTCGATCTGAAAAGGGAGGTAAGAGATGAATCTCTACGACCGATAACAGAGAACCTATGAAATAGACCCCGTAGAAGGAGATCATTGCATTCAAATAGGCAATACTCTCCTCACATCCCTCTGACATTCACTGCACGCTGAGAGGAAAACCGGGCTCCAACCTGCTGCGGAGCGCATATCAACGTAGAATCTAGCACAAACTTACTTCAGTTTGTAAAACTGATTTGTGGGTGTGGTGAGGGGTGTATTTATAGGCATTTTGAGGTTTGGGAAACTTTGCCCCTCCTGGTAGGAATGTATATCCCATACGTCACTAGCTCATGGACTCTTGCTAATTACATGAAAGAAATACTAAATTAAACTATTAACCCCTAAACCGAAAGCCCCCCCACATGGCAATAAACTAATTTAAACTAGTAACCCCTAAACCTAACCCTAACGTAACCCTAACACCCCCTAACTTTAACATAATTAAAATAGAGCTAAATTAAACTTGCAATTATTAACTAAATAATACCTATTTAAAACTAAATACAAACTTACCTGTAAAATAAAACCTAAGCTAGCTACAATATAACTATTAGTTATATTGTAGCTACCTTAGGTATTAATTTCACAGATAAGTATTCAGTTTTAAATAGGAATTATTTAGTTAATAATTGTAAAATTAATTTAGATCTAATTTCATTATGGTAAAGTTAAGGGGTGTTAGGGTTAGGTTTAGGGGTTAATATAATTTAATTTAGGTTGTTGTGATGTGGGGGGCTGGCGGTTTAGGGGTTATTAGGTTCAATTAGTGGTAGTGATGTGGGAGGCCAGAGGTTTAGGGGTTAATAACTTTATTTAGTTGTGGCGATGTTGAGGAGCGGCAGAATAGGGGTTAATAATGTTAATATAGTTGCGGCAATGTTGGGGTGCAGCGGAATAGGGGTTAATAACTTTAGTATAGTGGCGGCAATATCGGGAGCAGCACATTAGTGGTTAATAATTTTATTTAGGTGGCGGCGATACCGCGAGCGGCAGATTAGGGGTTAATAATTGTAGGCAAGCGTCTGCGATATCAGGGGCAGCAGATTAGGGGTGTTTAGATGTGGGGTTTACGTTAGGGTGTTAGGTTTAAACTGTATTTTAATTTTCCCCATAGACATCAATGGGGCTGCGTTACGGAGCTTTTGTTTCCGCGATCGCAGGTGTTAAGCGTGTACAAGCACGTAAAAACACTGCTTGTTTTTTGTGCGGTATAGAGCTTAAAATCTCCATATTGCCCGCGCAAGCCGGGTTTTTTTAAACTTGTAATGGCAGCACTATAGGGGGTTAAATAACGCAACTTTTGTTGCGTTCTTTACTTTCCCTATAGCGCTCAAAACTCGTAATCTAGGTGTTTTGCAGTACACGTGTATTAGCAAAATTACCTCTAGTAAAAGCTATCACTGTGCATGTGAAGCATATTTAAATATGATTCCTACACCAACATTTTAAACAGTGTTTTCATTCCAGAGAGTATCATGTTTTGTCCATAGGCAGAACATTACAAGGCACAGCCAGCTCTCTGAGCTGAAAACACTGTTTAAAATGCTGGTGTATGAATCATATTTAGATATGTTTCACGTGCACATGCACAATAAAAACTCTCACTGAAAACAGTGTTTTTTTCTAGTGCAAAAATATTGTAAAAATGCTTCTTTTTGCAAATGAAATGCATTGATGTGCTTTTTAGTTGTGCGTGGAATGTCCCTTTACGTGTATATAACATATATACTTATACATATTATTTGCTGTTTTTATTTTGCATAATTTAATTCACAATCAGATAGATTACGAGTTTTGAGCGCTATAGGGATTTTAACGACCGCCACAAAAGCGCATTATTTCACCTCCCTATAGCGCTGGTATTACGAGTTTTAAAAATTCAGACTTGCACGGACAAAATGGTTGCATTGAGCTTCATACCGCACCAAAAACAAGCGATGCTTTGACGTGCTCGTACACGATTTCCCAATAGGCATCAATGGGGAGAGCTGTCAAAAAAAGCCTAACACCTGCGATCGCGGAAACAAAAACTCAGTAACTCAGCCCCATTTATGTCTATGGGGAAAATTTTATTAACCCCTAATCTGCCGCCCCCAACATTGCCGACACCTACATAAAACTATTAACCCCTAATCTGCCGCTCCGATGTTGCCGCCACTACACTAAAGTTATTAATCCCTAAATCTCTGGCCTCCAACATCACTACAACTAAATAAATCCATTAACCCCTAAACCTAACCCTAATCCTAACGTAACCCTAACCTTAACACCTACTAACTTTAACATAATAAAAATATAGCTAAATTAAATTTACAATTATTAACTTAATAAACCTATTATATATGACAAATAACCCACCTAAAAAGATGTTTATATATGAGAGCGTCCTGCGTGTGTAAATGTAATATATTGGTTGAACCTCTATACAGAGAATACAATTCAATAATATATTAGCACATGTAATAAATTAGATAAAAATACAGTGAAATAAAGGATATATTGCGTCAGAAATCCTAGGGATTCAGTATATCAGATCAAGGTTGCAGCTTCCCCATAACACAGCACTTTAACTAATAAAGACAAAAGGGAATAGGGAGGCGCAAACCCCTCTAAGTGCAGACTTATGTACTAATAAAATATTTATTAAAATAACGATAACACACTCACACTCCAAACCCTCAACATATGAGGTATGTTCAAAACACAGCAAAAAAGCAAACAGATGCTTCAAGTGACAATCAGCAACTTGCTTCCTCCCCAGAACGATCCGCATATACAGACAGCCACAGGAAATTAGCAAAGTTCGTGCAGAAAGTCACAAATAAAGGTCTCTAAAAAGTTCACGCAAACGGCCAATACTGCACCAGACTTGTAAGGTTAAAAGTCGGCTCCCATACAGCTGGTGTGTGCGGCGTGCGTTTGTATTTATTTTAACTAGGTAGACTAGTTAGTAAATAGTTATTAACTTTTTATTAGCTACCTAGTTAAAATAAATACAAAGTTACCTGCAAAATAAAACCTAACCTGCCTTACACTAAAACCTAAAATTTACAAAAAAATAAACACTAAAATTACTAAAAATAAAAATAACTAAATTACATAAAAAACAAACCCTATTTGTTGTTTTTTTTGTAATTTAGTTATTTTTATTTTGTTTTGTTATTAGAGTAGTGTTAGGATTTTTTTAATGTGTAGTTTAGTTTAATTTAATTGGTAGTTAGTTTAATTGTAGTTTAATAATTATTTTAGTTTAATTGTTAGTTTAAAATTAATTTATTTAATTTGACAGGTAAGTTTTAATTTAATTTAAAATACGGAAATTGTAATTTTAATATAAATTTAGGGAGTTGTTAGGTATAGGGGTTAATAGTTTATTTTAGTATATTTCTTTGTGGGGGGTTTAGGGGTTATTAGCTTATTTAAGTATATTTCGTTGTGGGGGCTTGCGGTTTAGTGGTTAATAGGTTTATTATAGTGGCGGTGTGGGCGGACGGCAGATTAGGGGTAGTGGCGACGATGTCGGGGAGTGGCGGGATAGGGGTTAATACATTTTTATAGTGGCGGCGATGTCTGGAGCAACAGATTAGTGGTTAATAAATGTATTTTAGTGTTTGTGATGCGGGAAGGCCTCGGTTTAGGGGTTAATAGGTAGTTTATGGGTGTTAGTGTACTTTTTAACACTATAGTTATGAGTTTTATGCTACAGCTTTGTAACGTAAAACTCATAACTACTGACTTTAGATGGCGGTACTCGTAATTCAGGCGCTATGGGAGTCCCATTGAAAAAATTATTTTTTAAAAGTGCGATACTGATGTTGCGTGACGGCCAAAAAGGTGTGCGGTACACCCATAACGCTGCTTTTTCCCTAACGCTGCTATTACAAGTCTTGTCGGTATAGGTGTACCGCACACCTTTTTGGCCGTCACACAACATCAGTACCGCACTTTTAAAAAATTATTTTTTTCAACTCTTAATCTATCTGAAAATGCTTTAAAGGGCCGTGATAGTGAAACAGTTAAATTAAAAATAAACCACTTTAAAGGGCCCTGATAGTGAAACAGTTAAATTAAAAATAAAAATAAACTGCTTTAAAGGGCCGTGATAGTGAAACAGTTAAATTAAAAATAAACTGCTTTAAAGGGCCATGATAGTGCAACAGTTAAATTAAAAATAAAAATAAACTGCTTTAAAGGGCCGTGATAGTAAAACAGTTAACTTAAAAATAAAAATGAACTGCTTTAAAGGGCTGTGATAGTGAAACAGTTAAATTAAAAATAAAAATGAACTGCTTTAAAGGGCCATGATAGTGAAACAGTTAAATTAAAAATAAGAATAAACCGCTTTAAAGGACCGTGATAGTAAAACAGTTAAAAAATAAATAAACCGCTTTAGTGAAACAGTTAAACGCTGTAATTCTTTAGCGTATATCATTTTAACACTAGCATCAAGGTTAAACACATAGTTTAAGGGACATGAAACCCACAATTTTTCTTTCATTAGTCACATATAACATCTCATTTTAAACAACTTTCCATACCTATGCTTTTAAAAAAAGGATACCAAGAGAACAAAGCAAATTAGATAATAGACGTAAACTGGAAAGTTGTTTAACATTGTATGTTGTTTCTGAATAATGAAAGTTTAATGCTGTGTTTACTGTCCTTTTAAAGTCCACTAGGGAACTACAGAGAACTGCTGGTCCCAAATAAAAACTGCCCTTTGTGGGGGTTAAACACATAGAATTGCTTTTTTTCAGTTGACTTTAATTATTACATTTGCAGTACTTTTTTCTCATATGTTGAAAAGCAAACCTAGGTAGTCTCAGGAACAGCAAGGCACTACTGGGAGCTAGCTGTTGGCTGTTAGCTGCATACATGTGTCGCTTGTTATTGGTTCATCCGTTGTGATGACTTACTTCCCAGTAGTTTATTATTGCTCTTGAGCTGACTTTAACTATGCGTTTAAACCTTTTGCATATTTTAAGCACACAGTAATAGTGCGATAATAACGAAATACAGCAAATAACAACATTTTCTTTTTGCACTTGTGGGTCCTTTAAACCGCTTCATTTTGTGCACCCCAAATGTCCTGACACTTTTAACATATTGGAAATTGTTGGTGTTGGTGAGAATGTTCTGTATGTATCAGTCCTAATCTGTAATCTATCATTTTATATACTTTATATTTACTTCCGTATACAATCCTGTAACACTATACAGAAGTGCACCGTACTTGCGCTATTTTCTACAGTAAGTTTTATCTTCTACTGATTTTACATTTGTTTCAGCTCTTTAAGGGTAAATTTTTCTACTGCCTTGGGGTCGATGTTCGGAATGTTACCAACCGGTCAGATTGCGAGGCAGCCAACTATAAATGGGTACATCATAAGTACAACTTTGACAATCTGGGGCAGGTAAATATGGCGGCATGTAAACACTCGCAATGTTTGTGGTGTATGAAAAATGGCCACTGTGTTTCAGAGAATTGTGTTTTCTTTTATTCTAGGCCCTAATGTCACTTTTTGTGTTGGCTTCTAAAGATGGCTGGGTGAACATTATGTATAATGGTCTGGATGCAGTTGCTGTGGATCAACAGGTAAAACTAAGCAGTTCACTGAGATATGATTTGGAGGAAATGGGCTGGTAAATGGCAAATGAGATTTAATATTGGGACATGTAAGTTTCTACTTTTCAGAAGTAAAATATGCAGGTAACATATTATTTAAATTGGATTAGACTTAAAGGGACATGAAACCCACATTTTTTTCTTTCATGATTTAGAAAGAGAATGCAATTTTAAATATCTAATTTACTTATATTATCAAATTTGTTTTATTCACTTGATATTCTTTGCTGAAAAGCATATCTAGATATGCTCAGTAGTTGCTGATTGGTTACTGCACATAGAAGCCTCGTGTGATTGGCTCACCATGTGCTTTGCTTTTTCTTCAACTAAGGATATCTAAAAAATGAAGCAAAATAAATAATAGAAGTAAATTGTAATGTTATTTAAATTTCTATTCTCTATCTGAACCATGAAAGAAAGATTTGGGGTTTAGTGGCCCTTTAACAGAGGAGGATAAGGGTTTATTCATAATTATAGATAACAAGCTAAAGATGGGTACACAATGCAGGGCAGTGGCTTCTAAGGCTAATAAGATACTAGCATTTATTAAAAGAGATATTGATGCAAGTGAGAAAGGCATAATCACTGTCACTATATAAATCCCTGGTAAGACCTCACCTTGAGTATGGAGTGCAGTTCAGGGGACCAATCTCAAAAAAAGACATTGCAGACTTAGTTCAGAGATAGTAATGGGAATGGAGGATTAAGACTATAAGGATAGGATAGCCAGATTGGGTCTGTTTACTCTTTAGTGGTGATATGATTACTTTATATAAATCTATTAAAGGCCCATATATAGAGTTGGCAGAAGCTGTATTTATTGCAAGGCAGTTGTTTGTAACAAGAGGACACAATTTAAAGGGACACTGAACCCAATTTTTTTTTTCTTTCGTGATTCAGATAAAGCATGCAATTTTAAGCAACTTTCTAATTTACTCCTATTATCAATTTTTGTTCGTTCTCTTGCTATCTTTATTTGAAAAAGAAGACATCTAAGCTTTTTTTCTTGGTTCAGACCTCTGGACAGCACTTTTTTATTGGTGGATGAATTTATCCACCAATCAGCAAGGACAACCCAGGTTGTTCACCAAAAATCGGCCGGCATCTAAACTTACATTCTTGCATTTCAAATAAAGATACCAAGAGAATGAAGAAAATTTTATAATAGGAGTAAATTAGAAAGTTGCTTAAAATTTATTGCTCTATCTGAATCACCAAAGAATAAATTTGGGTTCAGTGTCCCTTTAAGGCTGGAGGAAATGAGCAATCATATTGTGCAACTCATTGCCTAAGGAGGTAGTGAATGCCAATACCTTAGATAAATGTAAAGATACTTAGATACTTATCTGGTAGAAACAGAATTCAGGGACATGATTGCTTGTGTTAAATGGGTCAGCTTTTGAATTGCTTAATGTAAGTTTAATTGGCAGCTTATTGTAAATCAAGTAAGATCTGTATAGGTTGAACTTGATGGACTACTGCCTTTTTTCAACATCATCTACTATGAAACTTTGATAAACATATTGAGGTAAATTTTCTTAAAGGTTAAACATAATGTAACCAAAGACTTATTTTGTGCAAGTTCTGAAATATCACACCCCATAATTATTAGCGCTATAGGTAGTGTGCTGGACACATTTACCTTGATATTACAAGTTGAGCGCTGTGCGCCCAATAATCAGCTTGAAATATCAGTTCTTAAAAGCTGGTTCTACTTATTATCCTAAGTCTTCTATCTGGTATCACTGTAGTTCACGTTCCGTTACTGTGCCAGGTCCTCTTCAGAGTCTTTGCCTCTTTCTGTTGTATTTATTTGACTCTTCAAGCTATTACTTTTTTTTTCCTATTGGCTGATTTTTTAAAATCAACAAATAGGATTCAAAATTATTTGGTTGAGTTTTTTGAAAATTAATATTGTTTGCACTTTCACTAGACATTATGCTGGTGCAACAACAATTTAAGATAAAAAATGGAAGTGGTATTGATTTAGTGCTAGCAGTATTAGTACTCCATACCACTTGCATTTTTGCCCTCCACATTTAATCTAGACCTATGTGTTTAAACACCCGCAAAGGTACCTCTTGAGAATCCCAAGCATTGCAGCTCCTGAGTATCAAATAGCTGGTGAACCAATCAGAAGCAGCAGTTGCACTGGGTGTGTCCTGTGCAAGAGCAGCAATGCTAGCAGCTTGTGCAAGATAATTTACCTATGTGCTTGATCCTTTGCAGCAGATTAAACACATAGGGTCAGATTACAAGTGGCGTGCTAATGATAGCACGCCTGTAGTTTATACAGCCATGGCCAAAAATATTAGCACCCCTGCATTTCTGTCAGATAATGCACCACTTCGCCCAGAAAATTGTTGCAATTATAAATGTTTAGGTATGCTCATGTTTCTTTTGTTTATATTGGTATGACACAAAAAAGTGGGGAAAAAGCCAAAACAAAATTGTAAGAAATAATTGCATTCCAAGTTTGTGATGCTCCTGTGATTTGTAATTAAACTCACCTGTATCAATTAACAGGTGCTTACAGTATAGAAATCACAGTTTTTAAGTTTTACGTTATGAGGGGTGTGGTGCTAACTTGCACGTTATTGTCACCGCTCACTTACCTACAGTGCTGGTATTACAAGTTTTCATAAACCCGGCATTAACAGGCAAGAAGTGAGCGTAGAACAAAATTGAGCTCCAAACCGCACTCCAATACCAGCGCTGCTTAAGTCAGCGGTGAGCTGGTTATACGTGCTCGTGCGCGATTTCCCCATAGACATCAATGGGGAGAGCCGGCTGAAAAAAAGTCTAACACCTGCAATAAAGCAACGTAAAGCTCCGTAAGGCAGCCCCATTGATTCTTATGGGGAAACACATTTTATGTTTACACCTAACACCCTAACATGAACCCAGAGTCTAAACACCACTAATATTACACTTATTAACCCCTAATCTGCCGCCCCCGACATCGCCGACACCTATATTATACTTATTAACCCCTAATCTGCTGCCCCTAACATCGCCACCACCTACCTACACTTATTAACCCCTAATCTGCCGCCCCAACGCCACCGCCACTATAATAAACATATTAACCCCTAAACTGCCTCACTCCCGCATCGCAAACACTACTTATTATTATTATTATTATCAGGTATTTGTAGAGTGCCAACAGATTCCGCATCGCTGTGAACATAGTCGGTGTACAGGATAGCTTTTGCAGGGATCAAGTGGGTAGAGGGCCCTGCCGAGAGTTTCACTGTTGTAGTCGGCTCTTATGAAGGCGATCTGCAAACAGCTGGGCTCATAGGCTTACATTCTAAGGGGTTCAAGGGGAAAGCAATGGAGTTAGGAAAGGTTAGTGTTGGTTGTAAGCATCCTTGAATAGTAGAGTTTTTAGGGAGCGCTTGAAGCTGTTAAAACTAGGGGATAGTCTTGTGGAGCGAGGCAGGGAGTTCCACTAGATGAGGGCCAGTCTGGAGAAGTCCTGTAAACGGGAATGTGAGGAAGTAACAAGAGAGGAGCAGATCCTGAGCTGATCGAAGGGGATGGGAGGGAGAGAATCTGGAGACAAGTTCATCCAAGCCCGCAGAAGTTTTCATCCAGACGGCATCTTCTATCTTCATCTATCGGGCATGGATCTTCAAGACATCCGGCGTGGAGCATCCTCTTCAATCGACGTCTTCTTGCTGAATGAATGTTCATTTAAATTACGTCATCCAAGATGGCGTCCCTTGAATTCCGATGAAGACTTCTGCGGGCTTGGATGAAGACTTCGTCCGCTTGGATGAAGACTTCTGCGGGCTTCGATGAAGACTTCTGCCGCTTCGTTGAGGATGGATGTCGGGTCTTCAAAACTGTAAGTGAATCTTCGGGGGTTAGTGTAAGGCTTTTTTAAGGGTTTATTATGTGGGTTTTATTTTTAGATTAGGGGTTTGGGCAATTGGAAAAGAGCTAAATGCCCTTTTAAGGGAAATGCCCATCCAAATCCCCTTTTCAGGGCAATGGGGAGCTTAGTTTTTTTTAGTTAGTATTTTATTTGGGGTGTTGGTTGTGTGGGTGGTGGGTTTTACTGTTGGGGGGGGTGTTTGTATTTTTTTTTTTTGTACTAGGTAAAAGAGCTGATTTCTTTGGGGCAATGTCCCGCAAAAGGCCCTTTTAAGGGCTATTGGTAATTTAGTTTAGGCTAAGGGTTTTTTTTTGTTTTGGGGGGGGGCTTTTTATTTTGATAGGGCTATTAGATTAGGTGTAATTAGTTTAAATATCTGATAATGTCTTTTTTTATTTTGTGTAATTTAGTGTTTGTTTTTTTGTAATTTAGGTAATTGTATTTAATTTAGGTAATTTATTTAATTGTAGTTTAAGGTTAAGTTTTATTTTAAGGCAGGTTAGGTTTTATTTTACAGATACATTTGTATTTATTTTAGCTAGGTTGTTAGTAAATAGTTAATAACTATTTAGTAACTATTCTACCTAGTTAAAATAAATACAAACTTGCCTGTGAAATAAAAATAAAACCTAAGCTAGATACAATGTAACTATTAGTTATATTGTAGTTAGCTTAGGGTTTATTTTACAGGTATTTCGTTTTAAATAGGAATTATTTAGTTATTAATAGTAGGTTTCATTTAGATTTATTTTAATTATATTTAAGTTAGGGGGTGTTAGGGTTAGACTTAGGTTTAGGGGTTAATAAATTTAGTATAGTGGCGGCGACGTTGGGGGCGGCAGATTAGGGGTTAATAAATGTAGGTAGGTGACGGCGATGTTAGGGGCGGCAGATTAGAGGTTAATAATATTTAACTAGTGTTTGCGAGGCGGGAGTGCGGCGGTTTAGGGGTTAATATGTTTATTATAGTGGCGGCGATGTCCGGAACGGCAGATTAGGGGGTTAATAATTTTATTTTAGTGTTTGCGATGCGGGAGGGCCTCGGTTTAGGGGTTAATAGGTAGTTTATGGGTGTTAGTGTAGTTTTTAGCACTTTAGTTATGAGTTTTATGTTACGGCGTTGTAACATAAAATTCATAACTTCTGACTTTAAAATGCGTTACGAATCTTGGCGGTATAGGGGTTACGAATCTTGGCGGTATAGGGTGTACCGCTCACTTTTTGGCCTCCCAGGCAGACTCGTAATACCGGTGCAAAAGAAGTCCCATTGAAAAAAGACTTTACGCAAATTGCGTAAGTTAATTTGCGTTAAGGCCAAAAAAGTGTGCGGTACCCCTAAACCTGCAAGACTCGTAATACCAGCGGTAGTGAAAAAGCAGCGTTATAAGCCTTAACGCTGCTTTTCGCTCATACCGCAAAACTCGTAATAAAGCCGAAAATAAATAAACATGAGAATTTCTAAACATTTGTAATTGCAACAATCTTTAGCTCACCAGACTGTATTCTGGGCCATGGTTATCTTTGGACTTGCTCTACTCAACGGGACAGATTTAACAAGGGCCCTGATCCCCCTGTTTCCGCGCGAGCCTTTAGGCTCTCCGGAAACTGCAGTTAAGAAGCCTTAAGGCCGCTGCTCCTTAACTAATCCGCCGCCTATGAGGCTGTGGACATCAATCCACCCGATCTCATACGATTGGTCTGATTGACACCCCCTGCTAGCGGCCGATTGGTCACGAATCTGCAGGAGGCGGCATTGCACAAGCAGTTCACCAGAACTGCTTGTGCAATTTTTAAATTCCTACAGCGTATGCTGTCAGCATTCAGCGATGTCGGGCCGACTGTTAAATCGGCCCCAACGTCTCTTTAAAGGAGAATTTGCCAGCTGAACTTCACAAAAATACGGCAGTAGTTGGTGGTTGCACAACGGGTCCTGCTCAGGGCTAGATTCTGAGTGGAGCATTATTTATTGCTCCTGCTTGCCCTAACCCAATGCACAAAATCTGGTTACAATATTGCGATCACGTTAACGTTTTCTCCCATAGACTTCAATGGAGTGCGAAAAGTGGAAGTAATACCCAAAAAGTGCAAACCTGATCTAATTTTCTCAACTGTGCTAACCTGACATGAAATATGAATATTTTTTGTCTTATTCAATAAATTTATATTTGAATTTGCTGTCACCTTCTTGCTATTTGTTATGAAATATGAATATGACACATTCCAATGTTCTTCACATAGAAGAATATGTTCTATTTATTGATAAATAAATATTTCTACATATACCTATTTTTTTGTTTTATATATATATATATATATATATATTTATATTTAAGTATAGATTTATAGAAATATATATATATATATATATAGGCATATCTATTTAACAATTGGAATATGAAATATTTACAGTAAATACATAGTTTAATTTTTTTTATATAATATTCATATTTAATAAAGTGTTTAACATGTTTTCAGGTCCTTAACTGCAAAGGGCTCCAATATATATGTCTATAAATGTGTACATATGAATTTATGTGTCCTGCCCTGGCAAAGCAACACGAGCAGCCTCCTACTTCCGCATCTGAATACTAACAAAGCTGCAAAATGCTTACCCCTATTGCTGACATATTGTAATATGTTGTAAATATATTTTTCTCTTGTTTTACCATCACTTTAAAAACTTACTAACTTTCTTATTGTGCATGAAATTTATTTTAGAATTTTAAATTGCACAATTTTTCAGAAATAAATAAAGGTAATGATCTGTGTTTTAGACTTAAGCTACACTAGACCATGTCTATCTATTTCTGGAGTTATAGACATAAGCTACACTAGACCTTGTGCTACCTTTTTCTGGAGCTATAGACATGAGCTACACTAGACCTTTTGCTATCTATTTCTGGAGTTATAGACATGAGCTACACTTGACCTTGTGCTATCTATTTCTGGAGTTATAGACATAAGCTACCCTAGACTGTGTGCTATCTATTTCTGGAGTTATAGACATGAGTTACACTAGGCCTTGTGCTATCTATTTCTGGAGTTATAGACATGGGCTACACTTGACCTTGTGCTATCTATTTCTGGAGTTATAAACTTGAGCTACACTAGACCTTGTGCTATCTATTTCTGAAGTTATAGACATGAGCTACACTAGACCTTGTGCTATCTATTTCTGGAGTTATAGACATAAGCTACACTACACCTTATGCTATCTATTTCTGGAGTTATAGACATGAGTTACTCTAGACCCTGTGCCATCTATTTCTGGAGTTATAGACATAAGCTACACTAGACCATGTGATATCTATTTCTGGAGCTATAGACATGAGCTACACTAGATCTTGTGCTATCTATTTCTGGAGTTATAGACATGAGCTACACTAGACCTTTTGCTATCTATTTCTGGAGTTATAGACATGAGCTACACTTGACCTTGTGCTATCTATTTCTGGAGTTATAGATATAAGCTACACTAGACTGTGTGCTATCTATTTCTGGAGTTATAGACATGAGTTACACTAGACCTTGTGCTAACTATTTCTGGAGTTATAAACTTGAGCTACACTAGACCTTGTGCTATCTATTTCTGAAGTTATAGACATGAGCTACACTAGACCTTGTGCTATCTATTTCTGGAGTTATAGACATGAGCAACACTACACCTTGTGCTATCTATTTCGGAAGTTATAGACATGAGCTACACTAAACCTTATGCTATCTATTTCTGGAGTTATAGACATGAGCTACACTAGACCTTGTGCCATCTATTTCTGGAGTTATAGACATAAGCTACACTAGACCTTGTGCTTTCTATTTCTGGAGTTATAGACATGAGATACACTATACCTTGTCCTATCTATTTCTGAAGTTATAGACATGAGCTACACTAGACCTTGTGCTATCTATTTCTGGAGTTATAGACATGGGCTACACTTGACCTTGGGCTATCTATTTCGGGAGTTATAGACACGAGCTTCACTACACATTGTGCTATCTATTTCTGGAGTTATAGACATGAGCTACACTAGACTTTGTGCTATTTCTGGAGTTATAGACATAAGCCACACTAGACCTTGTGCTATCTATATTTCTAGAGTTATAGACATGAGCTACACTAGACTTTGTGCTATTTCTGGAGTTATAAACATAAGCCACACTAGACCTTGTGCTTTCTATTTCTGGAGTTATAGACATGAGATACACTGGAACTTGTGCTATCTATTACTGGAGTTATAGATATATGCTGCACTAGACTTTGTCCTATCTATTTCTGGAGTTATAGACATGAGCTACACTAGACCCTTTGCTATCTATTTCTGGAGTTATAGACATGAGCTACACTTGACCTTGTGCTATCGATTTCTGGAGTTATAGACATGAGCTACACTAGACCTTGTCCTATCTATTTCTGGAGTTAGACATGAGCTACCCTTGACCTTGTGCTATCTATGTCTGGAGTTATAGACATGAGCTACACTAGAACTTGTGCTATCTATTACTGGAGTTATAGACATATGCTGCACTAGACTTTGTGTTATCTATTTCTGGAGTTATAGACATGAGCTACACTAGACTTTGTCTGATCTATTTCTAGAGTTATAGACATAAGCTACACTAGACCTTGTCCTATCTATTTCTGGAGTTAGACATGAGCTACCCTTGACCTTGTGCTATCTATGGCTGGAGTTATAGACATGAGCTACACTAGAAATTGTGCTATCTATTTCTGGAGTTATAGACATAAGCTACACTAGACCTTGTGCTATCTATTTCTGGAGTTATAGACATAAGCTACACTAGATATTGTGCTATCTATTTCTGGAGTTATAGACTTAAAGGGACAGTCAACACTTACTTTAACATGTTTTTATATTGAAAATAACAAAACGGAGGTCCGCCTACACTATACCCCTCCTGCCTTGCCGCCTTGCTTCTGTCCTAATCAGCGGCGCTAACTACTCTAATACCCGGTAAATATGGATGCCGGACTCCCCCCACCATTACGTAGCTGCCTTCTTCTTCAACTGATAAGCAAATCAGAATCCAGTCCTCGGACTGAAATTGCACGCGCTTGCAATTTCTGTCCGATGCCTGGATTCTGATTTGCTTATCAGTTGAAGAAGAAGGCAGCTACGTAATGGTGGGGGGAGTCCGGCATCCATATTTACCGGGTATTAGAGTAGTTAGCGCCGCTGATTAGGACAGAAGCAAGGCGGCAAGGCAGGAGGGGTATAGTGTAGGCGGACCTCCGTTTTGTTATTTTCAATATAAAAACATGTTAAAGTAAGTGTTGACTGTCCCTTTAAGTTACACTAGATATTGTGCTATCTATTTCTGGAGTTATTTGTGGTCATATAAATTATAGGTTATTGAAATTTTCTTTTTTGTCTATATTGTGCCACATTGTTTTCCTTTTCTAGCCAGTGACCAATCACAATCCTTGGATGCTGCTATATTTCATTTCTTTCCTGCTCATCGTCAGCTTCTTTGTGCTGAATATGTTTGTTGGAGTTGTGGTAGAAAACTTCCATAAGTGCCGCCAGCACCAGGAAGCAGAAGAAGCGAAGAGAAGGGAAGAGAAACGTCTCAGGCGCTTGGAGAAAAAACGAAGGAGTAAGAAAAAGTCAAATTGTTTGGTCGGTTCGTAGGCACGATATGTTTTTTTCTCCTACAGTGCCACAAATCGTGTCCATAAACGAACTCGCACATTCCCATAATTATTTAGTGCATTTTTCAACCAAGATAACAAATAAACACACAAATTACAGAGACAACCCTTAAAATAAAAACATTAAACAAATACTCCATTATGTATAAAACTATTTACTATTTATACCTATGTGCATAATATGTCATGCTATGTCAAGTGCTTATACAGTGAGATACAAAGTAATAAAAAAATGTACTTGCAAGCACTGAGAAGGAGGCAATGTTATGTCTTCCCAAGATAGAAGAAACCCAACGCATTTTGAGATCACTCCCCTTCTTTACATCCTAGGGAGGAGTTTGGCCTCGAAATGCGTTTATTTTTTAAAAATCTGTTCATTTCCATA
This sequence comes from Bombina bombina, assembly GCF_027579735.1. Classification (NCBI taxonomy): domain Eukaryota; kingdom Metazoa; phylum Chordata; class Amphibia; order Anura; family Bombinatoridae; genus Bombina; species Bombina bombina. Next base: position 423,586,422 of record NC_069505.1, read on the forward strand.
TATCGTTGCATCTCAAACTCAGTTCCATACAAGCTTATATTCCACCTCATCTCTGACGTCTTCTCTCTCCTCACACAGAAGCCCAGCGGTTGCCATACTATGCTCATTACTGCCCTGCGCGCCTCCTGATACATACCGTTTGCACTAGCCACTATCTGGATATCTTCATTACAATCATTATTTGCCTTAATGTTATTACAATGTCGCTTGAGCATTACAGCCAGCCAAGGGTAAGTAAAATTGATTATATATCAAATATTTGTGTTTTGAGTGTAACCTTTATGCTGTGTGTGATTATATATGTTATGTATTAGGTTTGATTTACAAAGTTCAATGGAAAAAACGTATAGGATTTCAGCCTGTTTGAAATATACTACATGTGTATGTCAGTAGCAGTTATGAAATTTACTTGAAATTGTTCTTGAAGATAGAAGTACAGAATTGTTAGTGTGTAAGGTGTTTACTTGATACTGTATGAAGACAGAAGTACAGAAGTGATAGTGTGTAAGGTATTTAATTGTTACTGTATGAAGACAGAAGTACAGCAGTGCTAGTGTGTAAGATGTTTACTTGTTACTGTATGAAGACAGAAGTACAGTAGTGATAGTGTGTAAGGTATTTACTTGTTACTGTATGAAGACAGAAGTACAGGAGTGTTAGTGTGTAAGGTGTTTACTTGTTACTGTATGAAGACAGAAGTACAGCAGTGCTAGTGTGTAAGATGTTTACTTGTTACTGTATGAAGACAGAAGTACAGCAGTGCTAGTGTGTAAGGTGTTTACTTGTTACTGTATGAAGACAGAAGTACAGCAGTGCTAGTGTGTAAGGTGTTTACTTGTTACTGTATGAAGACAGAAGTACAGGAGTGTTAGTGTGTAAGGTGTTTACTTGTTACTGTATGAAGACAGAAGTACAATAGTGTTAGTGTGTAAGGTGTTTACTTGTTACTGTATGAAGACAGAAGTACAGCAGTGCTAGTGTGTAAGATGTTTACTTGTTACTGTATGAAGACAGAAGTACAGAAGTGATAGTGTGTAAGGTGTTTACTTGTTACTGTATGAAGACAGAAGTACAGGAGTGTTAGTGTGTAAGGTGTTTACTTGTTACTGTATGAAGACAGAAGTACAATAGTGTTAGTGTGTAAGGTGTTTACTTGTTACTGTATGAAGACAGAAGTACAATAGTGCTAGTGTGTAAGGTGTTTACTTGTTACTGTATGAAGACAGAAGTACAGCAGTGTTAGTGTGTAAGGTGTTTACTTGTTACTGTATGAAGACAGAAGTACAGCAGTTTTAGTGTGTAAGGTGTTTACTTGATACTGTATGAAGACAGAAGTACAATAGTGTTAGTCTGTTAGGTGTTTACTTTTTACTGTATGAAGATATAAGTACAATAGTGTTAGTGTGTAAGGTATTTACTTGTTACTGTATGAAGACAGAAGTACAGCGGTGTTAGTGTGTAAGGTATTTACTTGTTACTGTATGAAGACAGAGGTACAATAGTGTTAGTGTGTAAGGTGTGTACTTGTTACTGTATGAAGACAGAAGTACAATAATGTTAGTGTGTAAGGTATTTACTTGTTACTGTATGAAGACAGAAGTACAATAGTGCTAGTGTGTAAGGTGTTTACTTGTTACTGTATGAAGACAGAAGTACAATAGTGTTAGTGTGTAAGGTATTTACTTGTTACTGTATGAAGACAGAAGTACAATAGTGTTAGTCTGTTAGGTGTTTACTTGTTACTGTATGAAGACAGAAGTACAGAATTGTTAGTGTGTTAGGTGTTTACTTGGAACAGTTGCTCAGTAATAGCTACAGATGAAAGAAGTTGTCTTTATTTTTTTATTATAATTTTTTCCTACAGTCTCTGGAAGTGGCCCTAAAATATTGTAACTACATGTTTACTACGGTGTTTGTACTGGAAGCGGTATTAAAACTAACGGCCTTTGGATTCAGACGTTTCTTCAAGGACAGGCAAGTGATCAGATCGAGTCGCGAGGTCATAAAATCTCCTCCAAGTATCCTTTAGGCAGAACTGAAAACAATTGTCTCGTCTACAGAGTGCCCATACTTAAAGCAAATTGAATGATAAGGGAATTGTACACACAGCTTGTGCTCCTATGTCTTATAATTACCCTGGTATTTTCCTCTATCATCTCATATGTGTTTGTTCCCATGAGTCAATGCGCCATTAAATCCACTGGAGGGTTTATTAATGTAGGTACCTATTCCATTGTATCAGGATTCCTTTGCAAAACTATAATGATTATATTTGCTTCTTTTTCTAAGCAATTTAATGCATTACATGAGGCATCATATTAATTAGTGGCCTAGATACAATACAAACTAACATCTTGTTACAGATTTTTCACTAACCTGTTAATATAAATTCATAAACCTTTTAATATCATTTTGCATCATTTTATAATTTATTTTTTTTCCCAAACACTTAATTGAAATAATAAATAAAGAATCTTATCATCTGAGTACTAGTTTTCATAGCTTAACATTTTTATCTACCATAATTTTTTTATTTAACCAGATCACATTTATTAACACACAAACAGCAAGATTACAAGTTGTGCAGTAAACTGGATGCGTAAATAACGCAAAAAATGAGCGGTAACGCACTCTCCATAGCGCTGCCAATTAAAGTTATTGAAAACAATTATTTTGTTGTGCAGTACGGTGCGTTAAGATCAATACCGCACAAAACCTAAGGCCTAACTTGACGTGCTCATGCACGTTTTCCCCAATAGACATCAATGGAGAGAATGTGTTAGAGAAAAACAAACACCTGCTTTAGCGGAATGGCAATCGCTGTAACACAATCCCCATTGATGTCTATGGGGAAAAGAAAGTTATATATAAATCTAACACCCTAACATAAACTCCAAGTCTAAATACCCCTAATTCGCCGCCCCCCCTACATCGTCAACACTAATTAAAGTTATTAACCCCTAAACCGCTGCCCGCTGACATCGCCGACACTAAATAAACATATTAGCCTCTAAACCACCGACCCCCCCCCCCCACATCACCAACACTAAAATAAAGTATTAACCCTTAAACTGCTGGCCCCCCAACTTTGCTACTACTAAAATAAATCTATTATTATACTCTGGTTTCTCTTCAGAGCAAATAAATCTTTCACCTTTTTCTAAAGATTTCCGTGGAGAGGAACAACAATGGCCCAGATTACGATTTTTGCGTTAGAGGCTATGTGGTGCTAACAAGCAGTTTTCCCTCACTGCTCACTTACCTGCAGCGCTGGTATTACGAGTTTTCAGAAACCCGTCATTAAAAGACAAGAAGTGAGCGTTGAGCAAAATTTTACTCATTACCGCACTCCAATACCAGCGCTGCATAAGTCAGCGGTGAGCTGGTGTAACATGCTTGTGCATGATTTCCCCATAGGAATCAACAGGGAGAACCGGCTGCAAAAAAGCAACGTAAAGCTCCCTAACGCAGCCCCATTGATTCCTATGGGGAAATACATTTTATGTCTACACCTAACACCCTAACATGAACCCCGAGTCTAAACACCCCTAATCTTACACTTATTAACCCCTAATCTGCCTCCCCCGACATTGCCGACACCTGCATTATATTATTAACCCCGAATCTGCCGCTCCGGACATCGCCGACACCTACATTATATTATTAATCCCTAATCTGCCGCTCCGGACACCGCCGCCACCTACATTATACTTATAAACCCCTAATCTGCTGCCTCCAACATCGCCGAACCCTACATTATATTTATTAACCCCTACTCTGCCGCCCCAATGTCGCCGCCACCTATCTACACTTATTAACCCCTAATCTGCCGCCCCCAATATCACTGCCACTATAATAAACATATTAACCCCTAAACCGCCTCTAATAACTATTTAATAACTATTGTACCTAGTTAAAATAAATACAATCTTGCCTGTAAAATAAAAATAAAACCTATGCTAGCTACACTATAACTATTAGTTATATTGTAGCTAGCTTAAGGTTAATTTTACAGGTATTTATTTTTAAATAGGAATAATTTAGTTAATGATAGTAATTTTTATTTAGATTTCTTTTAATTATATTTAAGTTAGGGGGGTTAGGGTTAGACTTAGATTTAGGGGTTAATAACTTTAGTATAGTGGCGGCAATGTTGGGGGCGGCAGATTAGTTGTTAATAAATGTAGGTAGGTGTCTGCGATGTTAGGGACGGCAGATTAGGGGTTAAAATATTTAACTAATGTTTGTGAGGCGGGAGTGCGGCGGTTTAGGGGTTAATATATTAATTATAGTGGAAGCGATGTCCGGTTCGGCAGATTAGGGGTTTAAAAAATGTTTTTAGTGTTGGCGGTGCAGGAGGGCCTCGGTTTAGGAGTTAATAGGTAGTTTATGGATGTTAGTGTACTTTTTAGCACTTTAGTTAAGAGTTTTATGCTACGGCGTTAGCCCATAAAACTCTAATATGCGGTACCAGTCTTGACAGGAGAGGGTCTACCGCTCACTTTTTGGCAGACTCGTAATACCGGCGCTATGCAAGTCCCATTGAAAAAAGAGGATACGCAATTTACGTAAGTGGATTTGCGGTATTTCCAAGTCTGGCCAAAAAAGTGAGCGGTACACCTATACCTTCAAGACTCGTAATACCAGCGGGCGTTAAAAACATTGTTAGGACCGGCTAACGCTGCTTTTTAAGCCTAACGCAAAACTCGTAATCTAGCCTTAAGAGTTTACAATAATTTTTTGAGGCTCTACATTGTAGAGATACAAAAAAAATAATAATAAAAAAAATCTATTAACCCCTAAACCGCCGGTCCCCCACATCGCAAAACACTAAATTAAACTATTAACTGCTAAACCTAAAACCTCCCCTAATATTAAATTAAAAATACAATATAACTACCTTAAAATAAATAAAAACTTACCTGTGAAATTAAAAAAAAAACTAAGATTAAACCATAAATTAACCTAACATTATTAGGTTAATAATTATTAAATAATATTAAATAATAATATTTAAAAAAAAATCTAACATTACGAAAACAAACACTAAATTAAGAAAATTACAAAAAATCTAACATTACAAAAACAAAACAAAAACACAAAATTTACCAAAAATTAAAAAACACTAATGGCTAGATTACGAGTTTTGCGGTAAGATGAAAAAGCAGCGTTAACAGGTCCTAACAGTTCACTACCACTGCTATTACGAGTCTTGCAGGTTTAGGGGCACTGCACACTTCTTTGGCCTTACTGCAAACTGACTTACGTAAATTTCGTAAACCCTTTTTTCTATGGGACTTCCATAGCGCTGGTATTATGAGTTTGTTCTGGGAGGCCAAAAAGTGAGCGGTACACCCTCTACCTCCAAGATTCCTAACGCATTCTAAAGTCAGTAGTTATGAGTTTTACACTACAACGCCGTAGCATAAAACTCATAACTAAAGTGCTAAAAAGTACACTAATACCCATAAACTACCTATTAACCCCTAAACCGAGACCCTCCCGCATCGCAAACACTATAATAAAATTATTAACCACTAATCTGCCGCTCCGGACATCGCCGCCACTAGAATAAACATATTAACCCCTAAACCGCCACACTCCCGCCTCACAAACACTAGTTAAATATTATTAACCACTAATCTGATGCCCCTAACATCGCCGCCACCTACATTATACTTATTAACCTCTAATCTGCCACCCCTAACATCGCCACAACCTACATTATATTTATTAACCCCTAATTTGATGCCCCCAACATCGCCACCACCTACCTACATTTATTAACCCCTAATCTGCCATCCCCAACGTCGCCGCCACTATTCTAAATTTATTAACCCTTTAAACCTAAGCCTAACCCTAACACCCCCTAACTTAAATATAATTTAAATAAATCTAAAAAAAATTACTATCATTAACTAAATTATTCCTATTTAAAACTAAATACTTACCTATAAAATAAACCCTAAGCTAGCTACAATATAACTAATAGTTACATTGTATCTAGCTTAGGGTTTATTTTTATTTTATAGGCAAGTTTGTATTTATTTTAACTAGGTAGAATAGTTACTAAATATTTATTAACTATTTAATAACTACAATGCTAAAATAAATACAAATTTACCTGTAAAATAAAACATAACCTAAGTTATACTAACACCTAACACTACACTACAATTAAATAATTTACCTACATTAAATACAATTAAATAAATTAAATTAGCTAAATAACAAAAAACCCCACTAAATTACAGAAAATAAAAAACAAATTACAAGATATTTAAACTAATTACACCTAATCTAATAGCCCTATCAAAATAAAAAAGCCCCCCCAAAATTATTGCCCCAAAGAAATTAGCTCCCCATTGCCCTGAAAAGGGCATTTGGATGGGCATTGCCCTTAAAAGGGCATTTAGCTCTATTGCAGGCCCAAAGCACTAACCTAAAAAATAAACCCACCCAATAGACCCTTAAAAAAATCCTAACACTAACCCCCGAAGATTCACTTACCGGGAGAAGTTTTCATCCAAGCAGCAAGATGTCCTCAATGAAGCCGGCAGAAGTGGTCCTCCAGACGAGCAGAAGTGGTCCTCCAGATGGGCAGAAGTCTTCATCCAGATGGCATCTTCTATCTTCATCCTTCCAGCGCGGAGCGGGTCCATCTTCAAGACATCCGACGCGGAGCATCCTCTTCTTCCGACGGACTAACGACGAATGAAGGTACCTTTAAAGGATGTCATCCAAGATGGCGTCCCTTAGATTCCGATTGGCTGATAGAATTCTATCAGCCAATCGGAATTAAGGTAGAAAAAATCCTATTGGCTGTTTGGATCAGCCAATAGGATTGAACTTCAATCCTATTGGCTGATCCAATCAGCCAATAGGATTGAGCTTGCATTCCATTCGCTGATTGGAACAGCCAATAGAATGCAAGCTCAATCCTATTGGCTGATTCAATCAGCCAATAGGATTTTTTCTACCTTAATTCCGATTGGCTGATAGAATTCTATCAGCCAATCGGAATCTAAGGGACGCACTCTTGGATGACGTCATTTAAAGGTACTTTCATTCGTCGTTAGTCTGTTGGAAGAAAAGGATGCTCCCCGTCGGATGTCTTGAAGATGGACCCGCTATGCGCCGGAAGGATGAAGATAGAAGATGCCGTCTGGATGAAGACTTCTGCCCGTCTGAAGGAACGCTTCGTTGAGGACATCTTGCCGCTTGGATGAAGACTTCTCCCAGTAAGTGAATCTTCGTGGGTTAGTGTTAGGATTTTTTTAAGGGTGTATTGGGTGGGTTTATTTTTTAGGTTAGGGCTTTGGGCCTGCAATAGAGCTAAATACCCTTTTAAGAGCAATGCCCATCCAAATGCCCTTTTCAGGGCAATGGGGAGCTTAGGTTTTTTTTAGTTAGGCTTTTATTTGGGGGGTTGGTTGTGTGGGTGTTGGGTTTTACTGTTGGGGGGGTTGTTTGTATTTTTTTTTACAGGTAAAAGAGCTGATTTCTTTAAAAAAAAAGTCCCTTTTAAGGGCTATTGATAGTTTACTTTAGGCTAGGTTTTTTTTTTTAATTTTGGGGGGCTTTTTTTATTTTCATAGAGCTATTAGATTAGGTGTAATTAGTTTAAATATCTTGTAATTTGTTTTTTATTTTCTGTAATTTAGTGTTTTGTTTTTTTTGTGATTTAGCTAATTTAATTTATTTAATTGTATTTAATGTAGGTAATTTATTTAATTGTATTGTAGTGTTAGGTGTTAGTGTAACTTAGGTTAGGTTTTATTTTACAGGTGTCAGGGTGCCAGGAATCAGACTGTGATGAGAAGTGCACAAATAATCACACCTTTATTAATAGCAAAAAATAATAAAAGTCCACAAGTCAAATAACAAGCCAGGAATAAAAACCAGAGCAGCCGAGCCGAGTCAGGAGTCAAAGCGAGTAGTCAGACAAGCCGGAATCAGGAACAAGGAGAACAGCAGAGTCAGGAACAAGCCAGGGATCAGGAACCAGGAGGGACGTCAGACAGCCAGGTAATACACAGGAGCTCTCACAAACAGGTCTGAGACAACACAAGGGCAAAGCATACAGAACAGAGACCCTTTAAATTATAAGTGGTGACATCACAATTCTGAGACTGCATCCTGTCTCACACGGATGATGTATACCAGTCTGGCCATAAAAGAAAGTGCAGGAAATGAGCGGCATCACACAGTATGCACCAGAGTCAGCAAGAGAGGTGAGTTAAATGGCTGCCAGCAGCACATGGCAAACGAAACAGGGAAAAAACCCTGACAGTACCCTCCCCACAATGACCCCTCCCCCGCAGGAGGACAAAAGGCTTATTGGGGAAACGGGCATGGAAGGCACGGAGGAGGGCGGGAGCATGAACATCAGAGGAGGGAACCCATGAACGCTCCTCTGGACCGTAGCTACTCCAGTGAACCAAATACTGTACACGGCCCTGGACATACGAGAGTCATTAATGCTGCTGACCTCATACTCCTCATAGTTATCAACAAAGATAGGACGGGGACGAGGCAACACAGTGGTAAACCGATTACAAACCAATGGTTTCAAGAGGGAGACATGAAAACCATTGGAGATGCGAATTGCAGGAGAAAGGCCAAGAGCGTAGGCCACAGGATTGACCCGCCGTCAGAGTATTCGAAAAGGACCAACATAATGGGGAGCCAGTTTATTGGAAGGCACACGAAGGTTCAAGTTGCGGGAGGACAGCCAAACTCTCTCACCAACCTGGTAGGAAAGTGCAGGCACTGCATAGAACCATGAAGGCAGTCCTGAATCTGCACCCATGTGGAATGGAGTTGCCGGAGATGCTCCTCCAAAGCCTGAATACCCTGAGACATAAATGAATCGGGCAACAAGGATGGTTGAAACCCATAATTCGCCATGAACGGGGATAAGTTGGAGGAAGCATCAATAGCACTATTACGAGCAAACTCTGCCCAAGGTAACAGTTCAGACCAATTATTGTGGTGATCTGAGACATAGCAACGGAGGAACTGTTCCAGAGCTTGATTAGACCATTCCGCAGCCCCATTGGATTGAGGGTGATATGCCGAGGAGAAGGAAAGCTGGATCCCCATTTGAGCACAAAAGGAACGCCAAAATCTGGAGACAAACTGGCTACCCCGGTCCGACACTATCTCCTTGGGTAACCCATGTAAACGGAAGACCTCCCGGGCAAAAATTGAAGCAAGCTCCTGAGCGGTAAGCAACTTTTTCAAGGGAATGCAATGTGACATTTTAGAAAAATGGTCAACCACCATAACGATAACAGTATTGCCATTGGAAACAGGGAGCTCGACAATGAAGTCCATGGAAAGATGTGTCCAAGGACGCTCACCATTAGCAATAGGTTGAAGAAGACCCACAGGAAGACGTTGAGAAGTCTTATTCTAAGCACAAACTGAGCAGGAGGCAACATACGCAGCAACATCAGAACGAAGACCTGGCCGCCAGAATTGTCGAGTGACAGACCAAATCATTTGGTTCTTGCCTGGGTGACCTGCGGCTCTAGGATAGTGTTAAGTGTGCAAAAGTTTAGTTCGAAGATTCTCAAGAACAAAACAGTTACCACTAGGTTTCTCAGGAGGTCATTGGTTTGTGCAGCCAGGATCTCCTTCCCCAAGGGAGAAGTCAAATTAGTACGTATGGTAGCCACAATATGGTGAGGAGGTATAACTGGAGTAGGTACAGACTCCTCCTTGGACAGAGGGGAAAATTGTTGAGAGAGGGCTTCAGCCCTAACATTCTTACTACCAGGCAGGTAGGAGACCACATAATTAAACCAAGACAAAAATAGCGCCCATCTAGCCTGTCGGGGCAACAAACGTTTTGCTTCAGATAGATAAGTTAAATTCTTGTGGTTAGTAAGAATGAGCACTGGCATGCTAGTACCCTTGAGAAGATACCTCCATTCATTAAGTGCCAAAATTATGGCCAATAATTCCCTGTCACCAGTTTCATAATTGCACTCCGCTGGAGACAATTTCTTAGAGAAGAAACCACACGGATGCAAGGAACCGTCAGGCGTACGACTTTAAGACAAGAGGACACCTACTCCAGTCTCAGACGCATCAACCTCAAGAACGAAAGGCAGGACAGGGTTAGGATGAGCCAGAACTGGAGCGGCAGCAAAGGCAGTCTTAAGACTATCAAAGGCCTTAATGGCAGTAGGTGACCAATGGAGTGGATCATTCTCTTTACGGGTCATGTCTGTGATAGGTTTGACCAAGGAAGAAAAGTTTTTTAATAAACTTTCTATAGTAATTGGCGAACCCCAAAAAACGTTGAATAGACCGAAGACTAACTGGGCGAGGCCACTTCAGAACTGCAGATAACTTGTCAGGATCCATGGAGAACCCTGCAACGGAGATAACATAACCTAGGAAGGTTACTTGAGTCTGATGGAACTCACATTTCTCGAGTTTACAAAACAGGCCGTTCTCACGTAGTCTCTAAAGAACCGTGTAACAGAACGATGAGCCTCAAGTGTGGGTGAGTGTATGAGGATGTTGTCTAGGTACACCACAACACACTGTTGCAACATATCTCATAGGACATCATTAATAAATTCCTGGAAAACAGCAGGAGCATTACATAGGCCAAAGGGCATTACATGATATTCATAATGCCCGCTCCTGGTGTTAAATGCTGTTTTCCATTTGTGGCCCTCCTTGATCCTAACGAGATTGTATGCTAATCTCAAATCAAGTTTAGTAAAACCGTAGCTCCCTTGAGGCGGTCAAATAGTTCCGTAATGAGCGGAATAGGGTAAGCATTCTTAATGGTAAGACGATTAAGACCCCTATAATCGATTCATGGTCTTAACTCGCCATCCTTTTTCTTCACAAAGAAGAAGCCAGCCCCTGCAGGAGAGCAGGATTTGCGGATGACCCCCGTGACAGAGCATCGGCAACATAATCCTCCATAGCACAATTCTCCGCAACAGACAGACGGTAAACCCGGTCCCGAGGAGGAATGGCTCCGGGTTGCAGGTCTATGGCACAATCGTAAGACCGGTGAGGAGGCAACGTACCGGCACGCACCTTGTCAAACACGTCTAGGAACTCTCAGTATTCCTCTGGCAATTGAGATACCGAAGAAGTGCACAAGACTTTAACTGGTTTCTGAAGACAAGTGGAAATACATTGCGGAGACCACGACAAAATTTCAGACCTCCGCCAGTTGAGACTGGGATTGTGTTTTGGAGCCAGGGATAACCCAGAACAACCGGAAAATGCGGAGAGTTTATCACCTGGAACTGGAGGGTTTCAAAATGGAGAGCCCCAACAGCCATGGATAGCGGAGCAGTTTTGTGAGTAACAAGTGCGGACTGAAGGGGCCTGCCATCAATGGCCTCAATAGCAAGCAGAACGGGCCGAGGTAAATCAGGAATGGAGTGCTTTGATACAAAAGCACTGTCAATGAAATAGCCCACAGCACCGGAGCCAACAAGAGCCTGGGTGACTATGGAGGAGTCCACCCAGGAAAGGACACCCGTGACCAAAGGTTTCTCCTTAAGCGGTTCCGGGGACGAGGATAAACCACCCAAGGTCTGCCCCCGACAGGACCTTAGGTGTGAGCGTTTCCCGGCCGTGTAGGACAAGACTTCAAATGGTGGCCCTGTAACCCACAATAGAGGCAGAGCCCCTCCCTCCTCCTAAATGCCCTCTCCTCCGCGGAGAGACACGTGAATCGTAGGAGACGTGAAACACATAGGAGACAACGGAACATAAGGCTTCGCAAGCGTTCCTTGAAAGAGGACCTCTCACTTAGTCTGATGTCAATTAGGATCAAAAAAGACACCAAGATTTTTTGGTAAATCTCTGGCAGCAACTTCGTCTTTAATCGCATCAGAGAGCCAATGAAAGAAGGCGGCAACAAGGGCTTCATTGTTCCAACCTACCTCTGCGGCAAGCGTACAGAACTCAATGACATACTGAGCAACAGATCTTGTACCTTGCTGAATGGACATGAGTCATTTAGCAGCAGAGAAGGAGTGAGCCGGAACATCAAATACCCTTCGAAAGGAGGCCACAAATTCAGGGTAATTTGAAATCACAGGTTTATTAGTCTCCCACAAGGGATTAGCCCAGGCAAGAGCTGTGTCAGAGAGTAACGAGATGAGAAATCCCTCCTTAACTCTGTCAGAGGGAAACGCCTGAGGTAACATCTCAAAGTAAATGCCCACCTGGTTCAAAAACCCTCTGCACTGATTAGAATTGCCTCCATATCACTGAGGTAGAGGTGCAGAACCGGACATGCTCCTGGTAGGACTAGGTGCAGCAGCGGAAACAGGAGCAGCCATAATTTGCGGGACACTTTGGTCCAAATGTGCAGTGCGAGTCAGCAGGGTTTGCAGGGCTAGTGCAAATTGATCCAAGCGGTGATCCTGTTCATCCATCCTGGAAATGATGGCAGGTAAAGGTGGATTATTAGCACCATCAGGATTCATGGCCCTTGCGTAATGTCAGGGTGCCAGGAATTAGACTGAGATGAGAAGTGCAAAAATAATCACACCTTTATTAATTGCAAAAAATAATAAAAAGTCCACAAGTCAAATAACAAGCCATGAATCAAAAACAGAGCTGGTAGTCAGACGAGCTGAGTCAGGAGCCAAAGCGAGTACCTTTAGAAATCTGCCTGGCAGAAAGGCAGCTCACTAGGTTTAAGAGGTCCTCTCCCTCACATGGACCTGTGGAAAAAAAAAGATGAATTCTGAGTAATCTTACTCAGGCTTTCAGTATTAGGGCAGCATTAAATATATGGGAGGTGCAGTGAGAATCATGTCCCACAAGTTCCCATTGCTTGAAAGCCACTACAGCTCTACTGAAGAGACTGAAGTGGAATACAGCTACACCCTAGCAGAACAAACAACACAAGCTTGTGTTGTTGAAAAAAAAAAAAATTAACTCTTGATTGAAGAATCTTTTCAAACACCTAACTGTACCACTTTCTTGCTCTAACATAGGCAAAAAGAATGACTGGGGTTAGAGGGAAGGGAGGTGATATTTAACAGTTTTGCTGTGGTGTGATATTTAGCAGTTTTGCCGGACGTCTACTATTTGTGAAATATATGCTCCGGTGGCAGGTAGGCACCTCAGCAAAGCTTAGTTAAGGTGTGGAGATTGTCTGCTGTTTATTGTAAACATTTTAAATTTTCCTTGTAAAGCAAAATAAAAACGTTTCCATTTAACATTTAAAGACACAGTAACGTTTTTTTGTGAGGTAATTTCAAGTTAAGATATAGGTTTATCCAATTTTAATTTGCTAAAATTGTGAATAAAGATGGACCAAGAGGCCCTGCAAGACGTTACTTGTACTTTATGTTTTGATGCTAATATGGAACCACCAATCCCTTTCTGTTCCTCATGTATTGAGAAAACTTTACAGTTCAGGGATATACTTTTTTCTGAGCCAACATTGTCTGGGGCGGATGCTGTTCAGGTGCCTTCTGACAAGGTTCAATATATGACACAGCTTTCTCATCAAGTGTCCCAAAACTTAGCGTCCATACAACCAGTGCCCTGCGCTTCCTCTACTACTCCACCTGGAGTTACCTTGCAAGACATCGCTTTCCTCATGTCCTCTGCGGTTTCTGATGCGTTGTCTGCTTTTCCCATGCTGCAGGGAAAGTGCAAGAGGAAAAGTAAACAATCAGTGAGTGAGGTTACTGACGCAGTTGTTGCTATTTCAAATGTCCCCTCTCAGAAGTCTGAGGAGGAGGATACTTTGGTAGCATCTGAGGGTGAAATCTCCGACTCAGACAGTGTAATTCCTCCTACTGATACTGAAGTTGTATCCTTCAGGTTTAAGCTAGAACACCTCTGTCTGTTACTCAAGGAGGTTTTAGCTACTCTGGACGACAGCGACACCATGGTCTTTGTCAATCCTAAAAAATCCAGTAAGCTAAATAAATATTTTGATGTACCTTCCTTGGTGGAAGTTTTTCCTGTACCGGATCGAGCTTCTGAGATTATTGCTAAGGAATGGGAGAGACCGGGTATCCCTTTTTCTCCATCCCCTGTATTTTAAAAGATGTTTCCTATAGCAGATTCTATCAAGGAATCTTGCAGATGGTACCCAAAGTGGAAGGGGCAATTTCCATGCTAGCCAAGAGAACTACTATTCCTATAAAGGCTACGTGTTCCTTTAAGGATCCTATAGATAAGAAGTTAGAGGGGTTACTCAAGAAAATGTATGTACGCCAGGGTTTACAATGGCAACCCGCAGTTTGTATTGCTACTGTCACTAGTGCGGCAGCATACTGGTTTGATGCATTGTCTGAATCTATTCGGACAGACACTCCTCTCGAAGAAATCCAGGATAGGATAAAGGCCCTTAAGTTGGCCAACTCCTTTATCACGGATGCTTCCCTTCAGGTTATTAAGGTGGGAGCTAAGATTTCCAGTTTTGCCGTACTGGCACGCAGAGCTTTATGGTTAAAACCTTGGTCTGCGGATGTGTCATCTAAGTCTAAAACTTTTGGCGATTCCTTACAAAGGAAAGACTGTTTGGGGCCGGGGTTGACAGAAATTATTTTTGACATCATGGGAGGAATGGTACATTTCCTCCCTTGGGATAAGAGAAATAAACAAAAGGGACGTCAGAGTAATTTTCGTTCCTTTCGAAATTTCAAGGGAAATCCTTCCACTTCCTCCTCCAAGAAGGAGCAGTGCAAGCCTTCCTGGAGACCCAATCAGCCTTCGAACAAGGGAAAACAGTCCAAATAGCCTGCTATTGAATCAAAGGCAGCACGAAGGTTCTGTCCCCGATCCGGGACTGGATCTTGTGGGGGGCAGACTTTCATTCTTCGCTCAGGCTTGGGTTCGAGATGTTCAGGATCCCTGGGCGGTGGAAATCGTGTCCCAGGGATACAAACTAGAGTTCAAAGCCCTTCCTCCCAGGGGCAGGTTTCTGCTTTCAAGATTATCTGTAGACCAGACAAAAAGAGAGGCATTCTTACACTGTGTTCGGGACCTCTCCGACCTGGGAGTGATAGTTCCAGTGCAGGAACGGGGTCAGGGGTTCTTTTCCAATCTGTTCGTGGTTCCCAAAATGGAGGGAAACTTCAGACCGATTTTAGATCTCAAGAGTCTAAACAAATTCCTCAGAGTACCGTCCTTCAAGATGGAAACTATCCGTTTCCATTCTTCCTTTGGTCCAAGAGGGTCAATTTATGACAACGGTGCATTTAAAGGACGCGTACCTGCGTGTTCCCATACACGGGGACCATCACAAGTTTCTAAGGTTTGCATTTCTAGACAAACACTTCCATGCGGTCTTGCCACAGCTCCCAGAATCTTCTCAAAGGTTCTAGGATCCCTGCTAGCGGTGCTCCGATTGCGGAACATTGCAGTAGCACCTTATCTGGACGACATTCTAGTTCAGGCGCCTTCCTTTCAACAAGCAAGATCTCACACGGAAATGTTGTTATCTTTCCTGCGGTTTCACGGATGGAAGGTGAATTTGGAAAAGAGTTCCTTGATTCTAAATACAAGGGTAATTTTCTTGGGAACCATAATAGATTCCTTGTCAATGAAGATTTTTCTGACAGAAGTCAGGAAATCAAAGATTTTCGATTATTGCGTAGCACTTCAGTCCTCTCCTCGGCAATCAGTTGCTCAGTGCATGGAGGTAATCGGTTTGATGGTAGCGGCAATGGACATCATCCCGTTCTCCTGTTTCCACCTCAGACCTCTGCAGTTAAGCATGCTCAGGCAGTGGAACGGAGATTATGCGGATCTGTCTCTCTGCGATTACAACTGCAGCAGGAGACAAGGGATTCTCTACTTTGGTGGTTGTCTCTGGATCATCTCTCCCAGGGAACCTTCTTTTGCAGACCCTCTTGGGTGATTGTGACAACAGATGCCAGCCTTCTTGGATGGGTAGCAGTCGGGCTCTCTAAAGGCTCAGGGAACATGGACTCGGTCAGAGTCTGTTCTACCCATAAACATTCTGGAATCTTCAAGAGAGGATCTTCAATGCTCTCCTGGCCTGGCCTCAGTTAGCCTCGGTCCGGTTCATCAGGTTTTAGTCGGACAATATAACCTCAGTTGCTTACATCAACCATCAGGGAGGAACTCAGAGTTCCTTGGCCATGACAGAGGTAGCCAAGATCATTCAGTGGGCAAGACCCACAACTGCTGTCTGTCAGCGATCCACATTCCAGGAGTGGACAACTGGGAGGTGGACTTCCTGAGCAGGCATACCTTTCACCCGGGAGAGTGGGAGCTCCATCCAGAAGTGTTTTCCAGCCTGATTCTCAAATGGGGTCAGCCGGAATTGGATCTCTTGGCATCTCAGCAGAATGCCAAGCTCCTGAGGTATGGGTTGAGGTCAAGGGATCCTCAGGCTGTACTGATAGACACTCTGGCGGTACCTTGTAATTTCAGTCTCGCATACTTATTTCCTCTTCTACCTCGGGTCATTGCTCAAATCAAGCAGGAAAGGGTGTCGGTGATCCTCATTGCGCTGGCGTGGCCTCGCAGGATTTGGTATGCAGACCTGGGGGACATGTCATCTCTTCCACCTTGGAGACTTCCGTTGAGGAAGGACCTTCTACTTCAAGGGCCTTTCCTTCATCCAAATCTAGTTTCTCTGAAGCTGACTGCTTGGAGATTGAACACTTAATTTTTTCGGAATCGGTCATTGAGACCATGATTCAGGCTTGTAAACCTGTGAATAGAAAGATTTACCATAAAATATGGCGTAAATATCTATATTGGTGTGAATCCTAGGGCTTCTCTTGGAGTAGAGTTAGGATTTCTAGAATTCTGTCCTTTCTCCAAGAAGGTTTGGAGAAGGGTTTATCGGCAAGTTCCCTAAAGGGTCAAATATCTGCCTTGTCTATTTTGTTACATAAGCGTCTGGCGGACTTCCCAGACTTGCAAGCATTTTGTCAGGCCTTGGTCCGGATCAGGCCTTTGCCAGTTACTCCTCCCTGGAGTCTTAATTTAGTTCTTAAGGTTCTTCAAGGGGCTTCGTTTGAGCCTATGCATTCCTTAGATATTAAGTTGTTATCTTGGAAAGTTTTGTTTCTTGTTGCTATTTCATCTGCTCGTAGAGTGTCAGAGCTCTCGGCATTACAGTATGAGTCTCCTTACCTCATTTTTCATTCGGATAAGGTGCTTTTATATACTAAATTTGGGTTTCTCCCTAAAGTAGTTTCTGATCGTAATATTAATCAGGAGATTGTTGTTCCTTCCTTGTGTCCTAATCCTTCTTCTAAGAATGAACGGCTTCTGCAGAATCTGGACGTGGTATGCGCACTAAAATTCTATTTACAGGCAACTAAGGATTTTCGTTAGTCTTCTGCTCTGTTTGTGGTATTCTCTGGGAAACGTAAGGGACAGAAAGCTATGGCTACTTCTCTTTCTTTGTGGCTGAAGAGTATTATTCGCTTTGCCTATGAAACTGCTGGACAGCAGCCTCCTGAGAGAGTTACAATTCATTCTACGAGGGTTGTTTCCTCTTCCTGGGCATTCAAAAATGAAGCTTTTGTAGGAACAGATTTGCAAGGCTACAACTTGGTCCTTTCTTCACACTTTTTCAAAATTCTATAAATTTGACACTTTTGGCCTCGGCTTTTGGGAGAAAGGTTCTTTAAGCAGTGGTGCCTTCCATTTAGGTTACTCGTCTTGTCCCTCCCTTATCATCTTTATACTCTAGCTTGGGTATTGATTCCCAATAGTAATAAGATGGACTCATTGTGTCATTAGAAAGAAAACAAAATTTATGCTTACCTGATAAATTTCTTTCTTTCTTGATACGATGAGTCCATGGCCCGCCCTGTTCTTTAGATAGGTTGTTGGTATGTTATAAACTTCAGACACCACTGCACCTTGTTGCTTCCTTTCTCTCCTTTACTTCGGTCGAGTGACTGGGGTTAGAGGGAAGGGAGGTGATATTTCACAGCTTTGCTGTGGTTCTCTTTGCCGCCTCCTGTTGGGCAGGAGTGATATTCCCAATAGTAATTAGATGATCCGTGGACTCATTGTGTCAAGAAATAAATACATCAGTTAAGCATACATTTTGTTTTTCTGGGGTTAGTGTTAATTTAGGGCAATGTCCTACAAAATGCCTTTTAAGCACCATTTGCAGTTTATTGATAGATTTTGGTGTGTTTTTATTTTAGGTGGCTTTTTTGTTTTTATAGGGCTATTTTTTTGTTTTTATTAGGTTTTTTTTTTATTATTTTGGATAATTTTTTTAATTATTTTTTGTAATCTTAGTGTTTTTTTATTTTTTTGTAATTTTAGTGGTTTTTGTTTTTTGTAATGTTAGATTATTTTTAATTTTCGTAATTTAGTGTTTGTTTTTTTTATAATGTTAGGGGGTTTTTTTTCATAGTGTTAGGATTCTTTAATATTGTAATTTAGGTTTTTTTATTTTTAGTTTATTAAAAAAAAAAATTAAATAGTAATGTTAGGTTCATTTATAGTTTAATCGGAATTCAAGGGACGCCATCTTGGATGACGTAATTTAAAGGAATATTCATTCGTCGGGTAGTCGTCGGCCTGGAAGGATGCTCCGCGTCGGATGTCTTGAAGATGGACCCGCTCCGCTCCGGATGGATGAAGATAGAAGATGCCATCTGGATGAAGACTTCTGCCCGTCTGGATGACCTCTTCTGCCCGGATAGGATGAAGACTTTGGACCCTCTGGAGGACCACCTCTGCCCGGTTGGGTGAAGACGTCTCAAGGTAGGGTGATCTTCAGGGGGTTAGTGTTAGGTTTTATTAAGGGGGGATTGGGTGGGTTTTAGAGTAGGGTTGGGTGTGTGGGTGGTGGGTTGTAATGTTGGGGGGGTATTGTATTTTTTTTTACAGGTAATAGAGCTGATTACTTTGGGGCAATGCCCCGCAAAAGGCCCTTTTAATGGCTATTTGTAATTTAGTATAGGGTAGGGATTTTTATTATTTTGGGGGGATTTTTTATTTTATTAGGGGGATTGGATTAGGTGTAATTAGTTTAAAAAAAACTTGTAATTTTATTATTTTCTGTAATTTAGTGTTTTTTATTTTTTTGTACTTTAGTTAATTTTATTTAATTGTTATTAATTTATTTTAATTTAGGGAATTAATTTAATTGTAGTGCAGTGTTAGGTGTAATTGTAACTTAGGTTAGGTTAGGTTTTATTTTACAGGTACTTTTGTATTTATTTTAACTAGATAGTTATTAAATAGTTAATAACTATTTAATAACTATTCTACCTAGTTAAAATAAATACAAAATTGTCTGTAAAATAAAAATAAACCCTAAGCTAGCTACAATGTAACGATTAGTTATATTGTAGCTATCTTAGGGTTTATTTTATAGGTAAGTATTTAGTTTTAAATAGGAATAATTTATTTCATGATAGGAATATTTATTTAGATTCATTTAAATTATATTTAAGTTAGGGGGTGTTAGGGTTAGGTTTAGATTTAGGTTTAGGGGTTAATAAATTTAATATAGTGGCGGCGATGTTGGGGGCGGGAGATTAGGGGTTAATAAATTTAATGTAGGTGGCGGCGGAGTAGGGGGGTCAGATTAGGGGTTAATAAATTTAATCTAGGTGGCAGCGGTGTAGGGGGGTCAGATTAGGGGTTAATAAATTTAATCTAGGTGGCAGCGGGGTCCGTGAGCGGCAGTTTAGGGGTTAAACATTTTATTTAGTTGCGGCGGGGTCCGGGAGCGGTGGTTTAGGGGTTAATACATATAATGTAGGTGGCGTTGGGCTCCGGGAGCGGCGGTTTATGGGTTAATACATTTATTAGAGTTGCGGTTGGCTCCGGGAGCGGCGGTTTAGGGGTTGATAACTTTATTTTGGTGCGATGGGCTCTGGGAGCGGCGGTATGGGGGTAAAACAGTATAGTATAGTGTGGGTGCTTAGTGACAGGGTAGCAAGAAAGCTGCAAATAAGCCGAAGAGCAGCGAGATCGATGACTGTTAGTTACCAACAGTCCGCTGCTCATCGCCCCGTACTTGGTGCGCGGCTTTTTGACAGCTTTCTTGATAATTTTGGTGAACGTATTCAGGTCCGCGGCAGTGATGTTAGGCGATCTTAGGCGAGCGTATTGGTGCCGTTGAATGCAAGAAAGTCGACGGCTTGATAACTAGAGGCCTGTGTCTGCTGCACTTTGATAAATCAGCCCTGTAGACTGAAAAACAAGTAGATAGAAAGACAGATTGACAGATGAATAGATAGAGAAATAGATTTAATCTCACATGAAGAGTGTTGCTGTTTGTATTATGTTCATGTGGGAGCCTTTATTTCTTTCAGTATGTTGTAGACTTCTCACAGAGTTGAGCGTTTAGAAAGAATTTATAATGCTGTGGAAGCATCTCATGAGCAGAGAACAGGAGTTCCTCGGAGTATCATTTATCCACCAATAACATCTGTACTTTTAGTAAGGTGCAGATGGTGCTATTTCCCCTGTTATCATTGATTAATATACAGTATATATATCTGACTCAACCCTAAATACACCTCAGCCCTTTGTTCAGGGCCCTTATACACTAACTTTGTGTCTGTTTCTTTTCACAATTAAGGTGGAACCAGCTGGACCTGGCTATCGTGCTCCTGTCAGTCATGGGAATTACTTTAGAGGAAATTGAGATTAATGCTGCTTTACCTATCAATCCCACCATCATCCGCATTATGAGGGTCCTACGCATCACCCGGGGTAAGGATAAAGCAATGCTGATTGTTCCTTTGTTTGACATTTGTTTTGAAGGATAGTTACTGACAGTGATGTCATTATTGTCATGTGATCATTCAAGAATCCACGTTTATTCACTGATAGGCCTGCTACATTGTAACTAGAGGTGTTTGGAGCTGAAAGTGGAACTGGGGTTTGCTGAATGGGCCGGTGTTCTATCGAGAACTCCAATAAATCGAAAACTCCAATGTGATGTCACTTCCGGTGATTCCATACATCTAATTGGTCGTTATCCAGTGAGTGACAGGACTCACAACCAGTCAGATAGACACTGTAATCGCCTATCTACACTATCTATTTCGCCTCTGCCTGGGGGGTTGAAGAGGGGCAAAGCCCCCCTTGTAAACCTCATTCCCCAAGGTTTACTTGGGGTGTATGCCAGAGGATCGGCGGTGCGCCCCCATACAGAGGCAAAACAAATATTAACATAGAAGATTTACCGGAAAAGACGTCAGATTGGAGTTTTCAAGGAATTGGAGTTCTCAACAGAACACCGGAGGATATTTAATCACTTGATTTGCATAAAAAAATAATGACCTGAAGACTTTTAGGGCCTATTTATTAATGTGCGAGCGGACATGATCTGATATTAGCCGCTAGCAGGGGGTGTCAATCAACAAGCATTGCTTACTCAAGGGAGTGGTAAATGAACCCAAATTCCAATAAGGAAGGTGTGTGAGAAGCTAGTAAGGAATAAGGAATGTGTGAGAGAAGCTAGCAGGGAATAAGGAATGTGTGAAAGAAGCTAGCAAAGAATACAGAATGTGTGAGAGAAGCTAGCAGGGGATAAGGAATGTGTGAGAGAAGCTAGCAGGGAATACGGAATGTGTGCGAGAAGCTAGCAGGGTATAAGGAATGTGTGAGAGAAGCTAAAAGGGAATATGGAGTGTGTGAGAGAAGCTAGCAGGGAATATGGAATGTGTGAGAGAAGCTATCAGGGAATACGGAATGCGTGAAAAAAGCTAGCAGGGGAATAAGGAATGTGTGAACGATCTTGCAGGGGAATAAGTAATGTGTTGAGACAAGCTAGTAGGGAATAAGGAATGTGTAGAGAAGCTAGCAGGGAATAAGGAATGTGTGAGAGAAGCTAGCAGAGAATAAATAATGTGTAAAACAAGCTAGGAGGAATAAGAAATGTATGAGACAAGCTAGCAGATAATTAATAATGTGTGAGACAACTAGCAGGGGATAGGAGAATGTGTGAGACAAGCTAGCAGGGGATAGGGGAATGTGTGAGACAAGCTAGCATGGATAGGGAATGTGTGAGAGAAGCTAACAGGGAATAAGGAATGTGTGAGACAAGCTAGCAGGATAAAAGGAATTGTGAGACAACTAACAGGGAATAAGGAATGTGTTAGTGACAACCTATCAGGAAATAAGGAATGTGTTAGACAAGCTAGCAGGGAATAAATAATGTGTGAGACAAGCTATCAGGGAATAAGGAATGTGTGAGACAAGCTAGCAGAGAATAAATAATGTGTAATAACAAGCTAGGAGGGAATAAGAAATGCATGAGACAAGCTAGCAGAAAATAAATAATGTGTGAGACAAGCTAGCAGAAAATAAATAAGTGTGGAGACAAGGCTAGCAGGGGATAGGGAATGTGTGAGACAAGCTAGCAGGGGATAGGGAATTGATTGAGAGAAGCTAGCAGGGAATAAGGAATGTGTGAGACAAGCTAGCAGGGAATAAGGAATGTGTGAGACAAGCTAGCAGGAAAAAAGGAATGTGTGAGACAACTAACAGGGAATAAGGAATGTGTTAGACAACCTAGCAGGAAATAAGGGAATGTGTGAGAGAAGCTAGCAGGGGATGGGGAATGTTATGTGTGAGACAAGCTAGCAGGGGATGGGGAATATGTGGAGAGAAGCTAGCAGGGGGATAGGGAATCTGTGAGAAAAGCAGCAGAGGATAGGGAATGTGTGAGACAAGCTAGCAGGGAATAGGGAATGTGTGAGACATAGCTAGCAGGGGAATAAGGAATGTGTGAGATAAGCTACAGGGAATAGGGAATGTGGTGAGATAAGCTAGCAGGGAATAGGGAATGTGAGAGAGAAGCTAGCAGGGGATGGGGAATGTGAGAGTAGCTAGCAGGGAATAAGAAATGTGGGCAACTGATACCTGGGAACTACTGCTCACTGGTTGACAGAGGCAACTCCTACAGAAACAAAAGTTGGTTTATTCAGTCACAGGAACATATATTTCCAAATAAAAAAATATTTTGAATTACAGTCTAATAGGTAGAACAGAAAGTGGGAGAGAGACAAGGGGTGTGGTCTCAACACTCAGGTGAGATGATCCAAGATGTCCTCGTCAGTACAAAGATGTCCCCTAAAGAAATGTTAGAAACACCAATTTTAGTTTGAAAGATATTTTATCTCACTATGCAATTCCTTGGTGTAAAGGGAAAAACACCTACATAACAATATAAGAGGTCTAAAAAAATCCCAAAGAGTCCTTCTCTATGTCCAGCAAGCTTTTGAATATTAGAGGCCGCGATCCGATATAAATCATTGCCCGCAAAAGCCGGCGACGCCAAATTTTGCGCTGGTTTGGTATCACATATACGGCGTAACCTAGAAGTTACTCTCGTATATTTCTGCCTTCGGCCGTAGTTTTTTGGCCCATAGACAGGTATACCAAACCAGCGCAGTTTGGTATCCAATACACAACGTAAGGACTTACGTGGCGAAAATGGAGAAATCTTACTCCATTTCACCTCGCCACAAATTGCAGGCGTAGTAAGCCTTACGTTGTGTATTGGAGCCCCGTAACTCCCTAAACTAGCTGCAAAATAAAAACACCTAACGCATGCGCAATGTCTATCTACCTGTCAACCGCGAACTGCAAAATAAAACCTAACGCATGCGCAATGTCTATCTACCTGTCAACCGCGATCCCCCGCCGCAATCCCTAATAAAGTGTTTAACCCCTAAATCGCCGCTCCCGGACCCCGCCGCCACCTACATTAAATGTATTAACCCCTAATCTACCCCCCCTATACCGCCACCACCTACATTAAATGTATTAACCCCTAATATAATCCCCCTATACCGCCGCCACTTACATTAAATTTATTAACCCCTAATCTAGTCCCCTCTATACCGCCGCCACCTACATTAAATGTATTAACCCCTAATCTAATCAACCTATACCGCCGCCACCTACATTAAATGTATAAACCCCTAATTTAATCCCCCTATACCGCCGCCACCTATATTAAATTAATTAACCCCTAAATACTAAAATTTCCCTACCACTCTAACTCTACAAATAGCCCTGAAAAGGGCTTTTTGCGTGACATTGCCCCAAAGTAATCAGCTCTTTTACCAGCCCTTAAAAGGGCTTTTTGCGGGGCATTGTCACAAAGTAATCAGCTCTTTTGCCTGTAATCTAAATCCCCCTACACCGCCGCCACCTATAATAAATGTATTACCCCCTAATCTAATCCCCCTACACCGCCGCCACCTATATTAAAATTATTAACCCCTAATCTAAACCCCTATACCGCCGCCACCTATATTAACTATATTAACCCTAATTATATTAGGGTTAATATAGTTAATATAGTTATTATATTATATATTAACTATCTTAACCCTATCTAACTCTAACACCCCTAACTTAATTATTATTAAAATAAATCTAAATAATATTAATAATATTAACTAAATTATTCCTATTTAAAACTAAATACTTACCTATAAAATAAACCCTAAGATAGCTACAATATAATTAATAATTACATTGTAGCTATTTTAGGTTTATATTTATTTTACAGGTAACTTGGTATTTATTTTAACTAGGTACAATAGCTATTAAATAGTTAATAACTATTTAATAGCTACCTAGTTAAAATAATTACCAATTTACCTGTAAAATAAATCCTAACCTAATTATTTTAACTAGGTAGCTATTAGATTAGATTAGGGGTTAATAAATTTAATATAGGTGGTGGCGGTATAGGGGGATTAGTTTAGGGGTTAATAATTTTAATATAGGTGGCGGCGGTGTAGGGGGATTTAGATTACAGGCAAAAGAGCTGATTACTTTGTGACAATACCCCGCAAAAAGCCCTTTAAGGGCTGGTAAAAGAGCTGATTATTTTGGGGCAATGCCCCGCAAAAAGCCCTTTTAAGGACTGGCAATAGAGCTGGTTACTTTGGGGGCAATGCCACGCAAAAAGCCCTTTTCAGGGCTATTTGTAGGGTTAGACTTAGGTTTAGTGGTAGGGAAAATTTTTAGTATTTTAGGGGTTAATTAATTTAATATTGGTGGCGTCGGTATAGGGGGATTAGATTAGGGGTTAATAATTTTAATATAGGTGACGGCGGTGTAAGGGGGTCAGATTAGGGGGTAGTACATATAATATAGATGGCGGCGGTGTAGGGGGATCATATTAGGGGGTAACATAGTTAATGTAGGTGGCGGCGGGGGAGGGGGCTCACATGAGGGGGTAAAACATGTAGCTAGCGGCGGTGTAGGGGGCTCAGATTAGGGGGGGTAATATAGATAATGTAGCTGGCGGCGGTGTAGGGGGCTCAGATTAGGGGGTAATATAGATAATGTAGCTGGCGGCAGTGTCCAGGAGCGGCGGTTTAGGGGGTTAATATATTTATTATTATTAGGAGTGAGAGGGGGGATTGCGGATAGAGGGGTATACGTGTCGGGCTATGTTTGGGAGGCGTGCTAGACAGTAACGGGAGATTTAATAACTTAGTCATGTTTTTTATGCGGCGCGCAGTTTCTAAGTGCCGTAAGTCACTGGCAACTCCAGAAATTTGTACTTACGCAGATTTCTGGACATCGCTGGTTTCTCAGACTTACGGCACTTTAGCATCTGATGGCGCCGTATATAGAGTTGCGAGCTGAAACTACGGGCGGCGCAGGTTTCCCACGCTTGCTCCGAAACCTGCGCCGTATATCGGATCACGGCCTAGACCCAAAGTGAAAAGGAGAGAGGGGGAGTGAAAAAAAAACTACATCTCCCAGCATGCCATTCACATTTACAATTGCAACTGTCAAGCAGCATGTCATGATAGGCACGAGTTAGAATGAGCAGTTTAGCATTATGGAAATGTTGGGCAATGCCAGGGCCCACAAACCTCTTCACCAGTGCCAATTTTGGTTACAAGAAGCCCTGACTTAAAGGGACATTCTTTTTCTAAAATGAAATGCTGTATTTCATTACAGTATTTTACGTTTAAATGATTTCCCTTTTTAAACTACATTGTATATATTAGCCCCAATAAAAGTAGCATACCCATTGCATTCCCATGCAGTTTATGTATTTGGGGATACACGTGTATGCTACTGATTGGCTGTGTCCTTTTCAGAAGAAGCAGATGTGACTTTATAGATGTGGTTATCCCATTTGCAGTAAACACATAGGAAAAACGGGCATTCCTTTAGAAATAAAATGACTGTACCAGAATGTCCCTTTAAACACTGATGTACATAAAAAGAATTTCAGGCTCTCAAGCAGATTATTTTTATGTCACGTAGATCAGATCTTTTCACCTCCGGCACATTGTTATAATCAGTACGATACCATATGGGAAGCCCACAGAATGTGACAGTTGTATATTCCGTAGCTCTTCGTCTAGGGAAGCGTTATCTGTAGGTCGTTTATTTGTCTCTTCATTGTTCTTTTGTGTCTACCTCGCTAAGATTTAAGATTAAGTGGCATCTTTAAAGGTCAGGACATTTAGAAACGGTGGTGATGCGATACATTCACGCTTCCTGCACTGGAATAATAAACCAACACGTTGTCATTTTTTTTCTTTCATGTTGCAGTGTTGAAGCTACTAAAGATGGCAACTGGAATGAGAGCGTTACTGGATACCGTGGTACAAGCCCTTCCGCAGGTAACAGAGAGAGACGTTTGGTTTACGTGCGCTGTCACCTTCGTGTCTGTACAGGGCACTATTGTATAAAATGTAACATTTATACAGGTACATTCTCAAAAGCTCACTACTTAGGTTAATTTGTCTAACAAAAATATTGTCAGGGTGCTCACTGTATTCTAGAAAGGTGTATTTTACTTTTGTATGGGGAGTTCCCTCTGATTCTGTATGTAAAGTATTTAATACAATAATTACATTATTCATTTTAGACTTATATTGTTTGCTCACTTTTGGATTTCATACTTTCAGTTTTAGTACTATGATAAAATGTAAATTTTGTATATAAAATGTATACTCTAACATAATGGGGCCGATTTATGAAAGTGCGAGCGGACATGATACGATGTAGCATACGCTGTCGGCATTTATCATTGCACCAGCAGTTCTTGTTAACTGCTTGTGCAATGCCGCCCCCTGAAGATTCTCTGCCAATCGGCTGCTAGCAGGGGGTGTCAATCAGGCCAATCGTATAGGATCGGGCGGATTGATGACCGCAGATTTAGAGCAGCGGCCTCCATTCGGAACTTGATAATTCAGCCCCTAAGGGGTCTATCAAAAACTTGCCAGTATGGAGAAAAATCACACAGAAAAAAAAAATTGAGCATTATATTATGTGGGTAGCTCTTAAAGGGACATGAAACCCATACGCTGTCGGCATTTATCATTGCACAAGCAGTTCACCAGAACTGCTTGTGCAATGCCACCCCCTGCAGATTGCGGCCAATCGGCCGCTAGCAGGGGGTGTCAATCAACTCGATCGTATAGGATTTGGCAGGTTGATGTCCGCAGCCTCAGAGGCAGCAACCAGTTAAGGAGTAGCGGTCTTAAAACGCTGCTTCATAAATGCGGTTTCTGGCGAGCCTGAAGGCCTGCACGGAAACAGGGGCATAAAACTCCATTTGGAGCTTGATAATTTGACCCCATGGGGTGAGCCAATGACAATCGGTATAGATATATACAGTTTTCCAATAAGGAGATAGGGTTTTTTTTTTTGTTTATTGCTATTGTTTTGTTTGAAATTAAAGGGGCAGTGTTAACTGAATGCATCAACTCAGTGCTGTGTTATTTAAAGTGTACCAGTAGTTGTGAATAATAATAATGAACACTGCAACGGTCATAAGACCCCAGCATGTGGGAACAAGTCTATGGTGTTGTTTGCTCAATACTTAAAGGGACCACAAGTACACATTATTAATCCAGTAAAGTGCCCACATTGTTACAGTATACTAATATAAATATTATCCGCACAGGTTCTTCTTAATCTCTCTAACCTCTATCAGATTCTACATTACTTTCTAAGGGATGTTGCTTACTGTGCACAGGGATTTCCCAGTTCTGCTCCTTTTTCTTAGATAATTCATTGACATCTGCTCCTTTAAAATTGGCTCCAAACTGGCGAGTTTTTGAGAATTACCCGATTGTTTTTTATTCCTGCCGGCAATAACATTTCTCCTGCGCAATTGAAGCTGAATATTGTCATGGTTTACCTTAATAAACTCTTTAGATTTTATATTATTATATGTTTATAGGAAAAAGACGCAGTTATTGGGGATGTGCATTTGTTAAATTTGGCATAGAACAAATGACAAATATGGCAGCATTCGACTCTTTACGGATTTCTTTTTTTTTAAAAAAAAAAAGTTCAAAACACACAAAGATCTGTTAAAAAAATCCCGATCTGTAAAAAAATCCCGATCTGTGGGTATTGAACTGTCACAAGAAGAATTCTGGCTCCAAAAATAAATGCTTCTAGTGGCGCCATATTCACAATTTGTTCTATTCTGAATCTCTAGTAGTTATGTTAATTTGTCTTTAACACCCAAAACCATTTATAGAAATCTAAATATTTTTCCTAATCTCTGTTTCTGCATTTCTGTTTTCCGTCTATCTACCCTGGCGCAGTTTTACTTTGTATAGATGTCATATTTTCATTTACAGCCTGTGCTCTTCAGGATGTTGGGTATTATGGTACCCGAAAAAAACACTTCATATCAAAAATATCCCGAAAGTATTGTATCTGAGATGTTTCTATGGACATAATGTGACCACAGCTATAATGTTGCAGGCGACATAGCCATGATAGGAGATCTCATGTTAACCCCTTGAATGCCAAAAAGGGTCACAATGCATTGGTTCATGGTGTTGAACCTTCCCCATACTGTATCTCCAGTTCATAACTGTAACCCAGTTCCTCAATGTGAGCCCCAATCCGCAACTGTTTCCCTAACCCAAACTCTACTCTTAACCCTAACCAAATTTCTAACCCTAACCTTAAACTCAATCCTTAACCACAATGGCTAAACATAATCCTAACACAAATCCTTAAACTGACAGTCTTCTCCAGAATTTGTATTGTCTAAAAAGATAGATAATCCCTTTATTACCCATTCCCCAGTTTTGCATAACCAACACGGTTTTATTAATATACATTTTACCTCTGTGATTACCTTGTATTTGAGGCTTTGTAGACACAGGAGTGAGCACAATTTTATCTATATGGCATGTGTGAACTAGCACTGTCTAGCTGTGAAAAATTCACTGAGATTAGAGTCCTTCAAGGACGTACAAATTAGCATATGAGCCTACCTAGGTTTAGCTTTCAACAAAGAATACCAAGAGAACAAAGCAAATGTGATGATTAAAGTAAATTGGAAAGATGTTTAAAATTGATCTACAGTATCTGAATCATGAAAGTTAATTTTGACTAGACTGTCCCTTTAATCGAAGCTCAATTCCTATCATTAACCACAATTTCCAACCCTATTATTCCTAAACATATTCGTATTCCTAAACCCAATCCCTAAATTTTACCATTAGCCCTATGTTTTGCTTAAACCTGACCATACAATTAACCCTAACCATTGCAGCTGGATAACAAAAACACATTTGGCAAATTGATTTATGAGCTTATTATACCTGTACCTAAGACCTGTCCAGTGTTGAACTAGATACTTGCTAACTTATGCTACAGATATTGATGGCTCTGATGTGTAGTTTGAATATTCCTCTATGCTAAACCCTGTACCTAACCTTTTTTATTTAATCAATTCTGTTCATTTACTTTTATTTAAATGTCTGTTGTGCATTGATTCATCCATCTACTTCCTCTTCTGTTCTCCTGCACCTGAGCACCACTTCCATCCCTTCCCCCCTGCACCTCGACCGCCAACACCATATCATAGATCAATATATCTCTTCGTATTTAATTGATTCTTCCCATGAACATTCTGCACAGCTCACCAAACTAGGATAATTAATAACCAAAATCCCAGATGTACTTAATATGAAGAAAAGGGAAAGAAGCCAGAAGGTTTTAATAAAATGTGTCCTCCTAACAAAAGTCACTTCAGAATCCAGGTGGTCATTAACCCCTTTATTTATAAGGAAACTCGCTATCCAATGATTACGTCCTTTTCCAGGAGCCTAGGAATTTAATGTAAAATAAAAAAGACAAATTAAATCTTCCATTACACTGTTGGATTTTTCACTTTACCCATGTGCATCCATATGTAATAAAGAGCATTATATCACTTAAAGCTGATAAAGTAACTAAAAAAAATACATCTTCAGGTTACGGTTTTGCTGTGTGGCACGGTAGTTTTTTTTTGTTTGTTTTTTTTTTTTTTGCACTGATTTTGGTTCTGTAAGACATTTTATTATTATTTATTATTATTATTGGTTATTTGTAGAGCGCCAACAGATTTCAAAGCTCAATAAACATAGGCGGAAAACAAGGAAACATTTATAGGAGATAGCAATGGAGGAGAGGAACTGGTATAAAGAAAGGTTAGCGTAGGTTGTATGCGTCCCTGAACAGTACAGTCTTTAGGGAGTGCTTGAAGCTTTCAAAACTAGGGGAGAGTCTTGTGGAGCGAGGCAGAAAGTTCCACAAGATGGGAGCCAGTCTGGAGAAGTCCTGTAAACGGGAGTGGAAGAAGGTAACAAGAGAGGAGGAAAGGAGATCATGAGCAGAACGAAGGGGACGGGAGGGAGAGTATCTAGAGACAATGGGGCCTATCTATCAAGCTCCGGATGGAGCTTGATGCCCCGTGTTTCTGGCGAGCCTGCAGACTCGCCAGAAACAGCAGTTATGAAGCAGCGGTCACAAAGACCGCTGCTCCATAACCTGTACGCCTGCTCTGAGCAGGCGGACAGACATCGCCACAATACAACCCGATCGAGTACGATCGGGTTGATTGACACCCCCCTGCTGGTGGCCCATTGGCCGCGAGTCTGCAGGGGCGGCGTTTGCACCAGCAGCTCTTGTGAGCTGCTGGTGCAATGCTGAATACGGCGAGCGTATTGCTCGCCGTATTCAGCGAGGTCTAGCGGACCTGATCCACAGTGTCGGATCAGGTCCGCCAGACCTTGATAAATATGCCCCAATGTCTGAGATATAGGGGGGAGCAGTGCAGTTGCGGGCTTTGTATGTCAGAGTGTGAATTTTGTGTTTAATCCTGGAGGCAAGAGGAAGCCAGTGAAGGGATTGGCAGAGAGGTGCAGCTGATGAAGAGTGACGTGTAAGGAAGATGAGCCTGGCAGAGGCATTCATTATGGATTGTAAAGGAGATAAGCGGCAGCTAGGGAGACCAGAGAGGACGGAGTTGCAGTAGTCAAGGCGGGAAAGAATGAGAGAGTGGATTCAAATCTTAGTTGTGTCTTGTGTAAGGAAATGTCTACTTTTAGAGATGTTTTTTAAGGTGGAAGCAGCAGGATTTAGCCATGGCCTGAATGTGAGGAATAAAAGAAAGATCTAAGTCAAGTGTGACCCCAAGACATCGGGCATGGGGGGGTAGGGGTGTTGATGGAGTTGTTGACAGTTATAGAGAGATTGGGGGTGGAGATTTTGGAAGAAGGGGGGGGGGAATAAGGAGCTCAGTTTTGGAGAGAGTTAGTTTGAGGTAGTGAGAGGACATCCAGGAAGAGATGTGAGAAAGACAGTTAGTGACACGAGTTAGCAAGGAAGGAGATAGGTCTGGTGCAGGGAAGTAGATTATTGCAGACATATTGCAATATTCTGCTCCTCTTATTATTATTTAATTTTCTTATTGAGAATTTAAATTATTCCTTAGTTGCTCAGAGGTGACTTGTGTCTATAAAGGGTTGATATATATGTGTCTGATAAAATGTCACATGTTGTCTTGTGCACAATGTTATCCATAAAAAGTGCAGGTGTGTTTTATTAATTTAGGTCTCTGAGGATGGCGCAAGCCAAAACGCGTCAGACCCTTGTCACTTGCAAGTGTTTTTTTTTAAGTTTTTTTCATATGCTTCATTTTGAATAAAGTTGTTTCAAAAAATGTTTTTAACCCATGCCCCGCCAATATATTTATGTTTTACTCACCATGAAATTAATATGTAACACATACATTTATGTTTTACCAGTAGAAAATATATGATAGGAACTAAATACCAAATTTGAAATACTTTATTAAGATATCCATTAAAAATTATATTTATTTTTCCTATCCGAAAAATATAATTTTTGTACATTTTTATATGGGTGTTTAACTTCATTAAAATGAATTGTCTTTGACAACTCAGAAATGGCCATTTAATTAAAAAAAAGATGTTATGTAATTATAAATAATTTTACTTGTCATAGGGAATTTAGCCAGGGTAGACACAATAAATCTACATAATTATTTTGAAAAGATCTAATTGGCTGTCAGAACTATTTTTTGCATATGGTCTGTAATATATTATACCAGTTTGACACATTTTAATTTAAGAAAATTGTTTGATAATGGAACAAATTATAGGGGGCGATTTATCATCGGTCTGTCCGACATGATCCACTCAGCAGATTATGTCCGACAGACATTGATGAATGCCGACATACGCTGTCTGCATTTATCATTGCACAAGCAGTTCTTGTGAACTGCTTGTGCAATGCCGCCCCCAGCAGATTCTCTGCCAATCGGCTGCTAGCAGGGGGTGTCAATTAGCCCGATTGTATAGGATTGGGCGGATTGATGTCTGCAGCCTCAGAGCAGGTGGACAAGTTATGGAGCCGCGGTCTTTAGACTGCTGCTTCATAACTGCTGTTTTTCGGTGAGCCTGAAGGCTCGTGCGGAAACAAGAGCATCAAGCTCCATTCGGAGCTTGATAATTCGGCCCCTAAATCTAAGATTGTGTAACTTGATTGAGAATATTACAAAACACAACAAACCATATTTATCTTTAGTCACTTTAGTCAACCAGAGGAACACTTCTTACTAAAATATTGTACCATCGTTTAATGAAAATAACCCACCCAAAACGTCTCACTACCAGGTTAAAGAACCCTCCTAAAAGCATTTCACAAACATTCCGTTGGATTGAGCACAACTAATTATTTGGACCATAGAAAATCATTTGTTTTGGGAAATTCTGGTGGATGCACAATCAAGGTAGCAACTTTTCATGAGAGACCTCTGGAGGGAAGAATAGCTAATAGCTGGTACCCTGCAACCTTGCCAAAATCTGGCCAAATGCCACTTGACAGTTTTAGGAAATATCTCATTATTTATGTGTTTGATAGCTATACATTTATTTGCTACCCACAAGACTTCCCTCACTGCTCTAAAGGAAATCTAAAGCATGTAACCAATGTTCAATTGGAAATACTCTTGTAATCCTTTTACCTAAAATCAGTGAAAACCAATATACACATCTTAGCAACATTTAATGCAAATAAGAACCCAAAACTTTATATTAGCGTAATTTAATGTTGTTGACCATCCTACAAATGTTATGAAAATCTTATCAATAAGATGGATTATCTGAAGATGTCTTAGCAACATTTAAAATAATGAATTCTTTAAAAAAAGAAAGCAAACTAACTAGTGACGTGAAAAAGTGTCCCTGTTATATGCGCAATGGTGCCGTTGTCTCCATGGACACACTAACTAAGACTCTGTGAGGGTCTCTCTTAGCAGCTTGCTTATAAATAAACAAAATTATTTCTTCCATATAGGTACTGGTATTGGTACCACTCCAAATACGATGTGCACAGTCCCTTAAACGTTAAACAGTATACCATTATTGAAACATTTAAAATTAACTCACAGGATCAAATACTCAGCGTAGGTACAAACAGAGTAGTACGTCACCTGATGCATTTCACGCCTTAAATGAATATAATATAGTTAACAGCACCAGATACAACAAACATGCTCACTATTCAGATCACCTAACAAGATCTAATGAAAGAAACAGCAAAAGATGGAAGTAGGAGCGCCAATAGGCTAAAGTCCGTTTACAGGCAATATAATGGAAATGTTAAATTAAATAAATAAAATTATTGTAAATACAAAAATAAAAATATATTTAAACAGTGGAGCAATTCTCCTATAGGTGTATGAAATAAACCCCAGTGTGGGGATTGGTACCAGAAAAAAAAAGTTGCCAGCTAAAGAAATCACAAATACAGTGATTGTCCTCAAATACTTTTAAAAAGTACTTAGAATAGTCAGATGGTGTCCCAAATGGAAAAATGTTGAGTGAGTCCAATGGCTTGGAAAACACAATGTGGCGAAAAAAGAAAATAATATGTTAAAAATGTTAATAAAAATTGTTTGTAAATCCGTGTATTTTTGGGAAGAAATCTTGTGGATAGTGAGGTAAATCTCCACATTGAAAAAACCTAAAAAGGAAATAAACAAAAAATGTGCAAATTTTCCTAAAATATATTATAGACTAATCAACAGTAAGGCTTGAAACGCGTTAGCTGATGCATCCGTTAGTGCGCATAAGAGCAGAGTTCCATTAGTGCTAAAGGTCACAAACGTAAAGTTGTGTAGGACCCTAAAAACATCATGATACAGCTCTGCAAACAGCCATTATTTATTTAAATTGAGCACTATCAAAACTTCCACTTGGATTCTCTGGGAAAGAGTTCACCCCTGCTTATATATTAATAAAAGATTGTTGTAACACTACTTATGAAGACCGATCTTCTGCTCCCCTAACCCTTCCTTTGTTTGTTGCAGGTAGGGAATCTCGGGCTTCTGTTTATGCTTCTGTTCTTTATCTACGCGGCGCTGGGAGTGGAGCTCTTCGGAAAACTTGGTGCGTTTATATACATGTGATACGTTTTTTTATCTGTAATGATTATTTCTTTCACTCACTTGAGTTCTGAATGATGTGTAATATTGTGTTATTGTCGCACACCAGTTTGCGATGACGATCACCCGTGTGAAGGAATGAGCAGACACGCCACGTTTGAAAATTTTGGGATGGCTTTTCTAACCCTGTTTCAGGTTTCTACTGGTGACAACTGGAATGGGATAATGAAGGTAAGAAATCAGTATGAATGGAGTCTACAGATTTATTTATGTGATTTTCCAGCACAGTTGTTTTATGGTGGACAAAGAGGACGTGGACAGTTGTATACTGTGCCTTGCTGGACCTATTCTGAGATTAGTACTGGGTAGAGCAATAACTGATATAAATGTTCTGCAACGTAGTTAAAGGAACATCAAAGTGTATAAGACTTGTAATGTTATGCTCCTTTAATTATGTTTAGAGAGCCAACATGCAAATGAGCATGATATATAGCATGTAGCAGGGTCAGAGAGAGAATACTTACATCTAGAATTAAATTATGATTATTATTTTTTTTAACTATGCTTGATTAAAAATGTTATGAGGAATTTGGCATATTTTTAACAACTATTTTAATTTAAACTGTCTCATATTACGGTGCAGCCAATAACGGGTCTCCCTGTTGTATTTTACGCCACCTCTCTAGAGTGCATAGAGTGTATATGGAGTATCTGCACAATATCTAGTCTAGCATCACTTGATGTGTGTGACTGTCTATACACATTTTTTTTTCTTTTGAATTGCTTCTGCAGTTCTTAATAGTAGATCAATGCACCCATTAGGACTTGTGGTCCGTGTTCTATATATGTAGCACATATCGTCAGTTAAGCTTTGCATTTCACACAAAATAAAGGCTATGGGGCCGATTTATCATGTGTCTGGCAGACATGATCCGCTGCATACGCTGTCAGCATTTATCATTACACCAGCATTTTGTGTGAAATGCTTGTGTAATGCCATTAGCAGGGGGTGTCAATTATCGCAACCTCTGCTTCTTAACTTAGGTTTCAGAGGAATCTGAAACTACTAGGTAGATTGCAGCTTCCACTGATTGATAAATCTACCCCTATAATAGAGGCGTTAATTCAGTAGTAAACCCTTAATTGGGGTATTTTATTGTTCAATCTCATAGGGGCAGGCAACATTGAGTGAATCTGCCTCTTTTTGGCCCCACCCCTATTTGGTCCCGCCCTTTTGTGGCTCCGCCCTCACCCATGGCCGGTATTTTTTTTAGGAAAAGGTGGCAACCCTAATTGCAATGATCTTTTATGTGTGAGTCTAATGTCTTTTTACATCTTTTATAGAAAGTTTTTAGGTTTGTTTCTGTAGCAGAAGTAGGAACTCTGTGTCTTTCTAATACAATCCCCACTGATCTCAGCATTAAAGGGACATGAAACCCAACATTTTTCAGATAGAGACATTTATACAACTTTCCAATTGACTTCTGTTCTATTGGAATCCTTTGTTAAAAAAAGCTGCAATGCACTACTGGGAGCTAGTAAAACACTTAAGGTGAGACAATGACAAGAGGCATATATGT
>NC_069505.1:423779517-423807017 GCF_027579735.1 Bombina bombina
GCAGGCACCAATCAGCAGCTATCTCCCAGAAGTGCTTTGCCGCTTCTGAGCCTACCTAGGTATTATTTTCATCAAAGGATAGCAAGAGAACAAAGCAAGCTAGATAATTGAATTTAATTGGTAAAGTGTTTAAAATTGTATGTTTTATCGGAAACATACATAAAAAATCTGTGTTTCATGTCCCTTTAACTCTACAGCTGATTTGGTGATATATTATTCTGTTTTTCTGGCAGGATACGTTACGTGACTGCACCAATGATGATCGCAGCTGCCTGAGCAACCTCCAGTTTATCTCGCCCTTGTATTTTGTGAGCTTTGTGCTCACAGCCCAATTTGTCCTAATTAACGTTGTGGTCGCCGTATTAATGAAACACTTAGATGATAGCAATAAAGAAGCTCAGGAGGACGCTGAGCTGGATGCTGAGATAGAAATGGAACTGGCTCATGGTCTGTGCTCACAAACCTCTCCAGCCATTGGTCTGGACAACGGAAGCCGAGGAGGAAGGCCGGCCCCCGAGGAGCGTAGTGGTATAAGATGCTTTTCTCCTGTGCAGGTAATAATATAATTAATTAATAACACAAAATATGCAAATGTTATCGCAAACAAATAAATATATTTATGTAACAAATGCGATGCTATAACTACATCAATTTAAAAAGATATGTGAGTATTCAAACTGCTTGATATACTGATATAATCCATGATATATAAAATAAAATAGAAAACAATATAATCTAGTACATATTAAATAATATCCTAAGTAAACAAAGAACCCAAAAACAAATTTAAAAAACTTTTAAATAAAGTTCAGAATACAGATCTGTTTACCTTGACAGGTCACAGAAAAAGGCACCACACTTACGCTAGATTTGGAGTTTGGCGGTAAAAGGGCTGTTAACGCTCCGCGGTTTTTTCTGGCCGCACCATAAATTTAACTCTGGTATCGAGAGTTCAAACAAATGCTGCGTTAGGCTCCAAAAAAGGAGCGTAGAGCATATTTACCGCAAATGCAACTCTCGATACCAGAGTTGCTTACGGACGCGGCCGGCCTCAAAAACGTGCTCGTGCACGATTCTCCCATAGGAAACAATGGGCTGTTTGAGCTGAAAAAAAAACCTAACACCTGCAAAAAAGCAGCGTTCAGCTCTAACGCAGCCCCATTGTTTCCTATGGGGAAACACTTCCTACGTCTGCACCTAACACTCTAACATGTACCCCGAGTCTAACACCCCTAACCTTACACTTATTAACCCCTATTCTGCCGCCCCCGCTATCGCTGACCCGCATTACACTTTTAACCCCTAATCTGCCGCTCCGTAAACCGCCGCCACTACGTTATCCCTATGTACCCCTAATCTGCTGCCCTAACATCGCCGACCCCTATGTTATATTTATTAACCCTAATCTGCCCCACAACGTCGCCGACACCTACCTACACTTATTAACCCCTAATCTGCCGAGCGGACCTGATCGCTACTATAATAATGTATTAACCCTAATCCGCTCACTAACCTATCATAAATAGTATTAACCCCTAATCTGCCCTCCCTAACATCGCCGACACCTACTTCAATTATTAACCCCTAATCTGCGACCGGAGCTCACCGCTATTTAATAAATGTATTAACCCTAAAGCTAGTCTAACCCTAACACTAACACCCCCCTAAGTTAAATATAATTTTTATCTAACGAAATAAATTAACTCTTATTAAATAATGATTCCTATTTAAAGCTAAATACTTACCTGTAAAATACATCCTAATATAGCTACAATATAAATTACATTTATATATAGCTATTTTAGGATTAATATTTATTTTACAGGCAACTTTGTAATATTTTAACCAGGTACAATAGCTATTAAATAGTTAAGAACTATTTAATAGTTACCTATTAAAATAATTACAAATTACCTGTAAAATAATCCTAACCTAAGATATAATTAAACCTAACACTACCTATCAATAAAATAATTAAATAAACTACCTACAATTACCTACAATTAACCTAACACTACACTATCAATAATTAATTAAACACAATTGCTACAAATAAATACAATTAAATAAACTATCTAAAGTACAAAAAATAAAAAAGAACTAAGTTACAGAAAATAAAAAAATATTTACAAACATAAGAAAAAATTACAACAATTTTAAACTAATTACACCTACTCTAAGCCCCCTAATAAAATAACAAAGACCCCCAAAATAAAAAATTCCCTACCCTATTCTAAAATACAAAATTTACAAGCCTTTTACCTTACCAGCCCTGAACAGGGCCCTTTGCGGGCATGCCCCAAGAATTTCAGCTCTTTTGCCTGTAAAAAAAAACTACAATACCCCCCCCCAACATTACAACCCACCACCCACATACCCCTAATCTAACCCAAACCCCTTAAATAAACCTAACACTAATCCCTGAAGATCTTCCTACCTTGTCTTCACCATCCAGGTATCACCGATCCGTCCTGCTCCAAGATCTTCATCCAACCCAAGCGGGGTTGGCGATCCATAATCCGGTGCTCCAAAGTCTTCCTCCTATCCGGCAAGAAGAGGACATCCGGACCGCAAACATCTTCTCAAGCGGCATCTTCTATGTTCTTCCATCCGATGACGACCGGCTCCATCTTGAAGACCCCAGCGCGGATCCATCCTCTTCTTCCGACGACTAGACGACGAATGACGGTTCCTTTAAGGGACGTCATCCAGATGGCGTCCCTCGAATTCCGATTGGCTGATAGGATTCTATCAGCCAATCGGAATTAAGGTAGGAATTTTCTGATTGCTGATGGAATCAGCCAATCAGAATCAAGTTCAATCCGATTGGCTGATCCAATCAGCCAATCAGATTGAGCTCGCATTCTATTGGCTGATCGGAACAGCCAATAGAATGCAAGCTCAATCTGATTGGCTGATTGGATCACAATCAGATTGAACTTGATTCTGATGGCTGATTCCATCAGCCAATCAGAAAATTCCTACCTTAATTCCGATTGGCTGATAGAATCCTATCATCCAATCGGAATTCGAGGGACGCACGACAAGCAAGAGGTAAACATTTTTTATTTTTAACACAGACACAAAAAAATTACATTGAAGGAGAACTATAAAATAAATGTTTAGGGATTCAAATAATAGTCTTTATTACCAAAATAGCAAAAAATATCACGTGTAACTTCTTAGTCCTAAAAACTATAATCCCACATAGGCTCAAAAGTGTGCAGTGGCTTGAGCGGTGTATGTATTTAACTTGCTTTGATTACATAACATCTGGTTGTGAAACTAATATCTTGTATATAAAAACTTGCTGCAACATCACAACTCCAAAACTGAGCCGTTTAAAGAAATGTGTGCCTGTTCCTTGTCATATGAATAGATATGAGTGTGTGCCTGCTCCTTGTCATATGAATAGATATGAGTGTGTGCCTGCTCCTTGTCATATGAATAGATACGAGTATGTGTCTGCTCCTCGTCATATGAATAGATATGCGTGTGTACCTGCTCCTTGTCATATGAATAGATATGAGTGTGTGCCTGCTCCTTGTCATATGAATAGATACGAGTGCGTCCCTGCTCCTTGTCATATGAATAGATACTAGTGTGTGCCTGCTCCTTGTCATATGAATAGATATGCGTGTGTGCCTGCTCCTTGTCATATGAATAGATATGCATGTGTGCCTGCTCCTTCTCATATGAATAGATATGAGTGTGTGCCTGCTCCTTCTCATATGAATAGATATGGGTGTCTGCCTGCTCCTTGTCATATGAATAGTTATGAGTGTGTGCCTGCTCCTTGTCATATGAATAGATATGAGTGTGTGCCTGCTCCTTGTCATATGAATAGATATGAGTGTGTGCCTGCTCCTTGTCATAGGAATAGATATGAGTGTGTGCCTGCTCCTTGTCATAGGAATAGATATGAGTGTGTGCCTGCTCCTTGTCATATGAATAGATATGAGTGTGTGCCTGCAACTTGTCATATGAATAGATATGAGTGTGTGCCTGCTCCTTGTCATATCTGTATGTTATGTTTTATTAGAATTAGTGGTGTGGCATCTAACTCAGGACAAGTTTTACTGTGAAGGACACCGGCATCACAAAAGTACCATCAAATCCTTGCAGGACAAATAAAAAAATATATAAAATTGTTCACTCTAATGTGTGGAAAGAAAACATGAGAACAGTTAAAGGGACATGTAACACAATATTTTGCATTCATGATTCAGACAGAGAAAACAATTTTAAAAAGTTTCTAATTTACTTCTATTAAATCTGCTTCATTCTCATGTTATTCTTTGTTAAATAGATATCTAGATAGGCAGCGTGCACTTGTCTGGGGTACTACATGACAGGAAATAGAGCTGCCATCTAGTGCTCTTGCTGATGTATAACATTATTATAAAACTGCTGCCATCTAGTACTCTTGCTGATGTATAACATTTTTGCAAAACTGCTGCCATATGGTGTTGAAGACACTTGTACACTCCTGAGCTTGCATCCCTGCTTTTTTTATCAAAGCATAATAAGTAAAAGAAGAAGATTAGATAATAGAAGTGAACTGGAAAAATGTTTAAAAATTGTCTGTTCTATCTGAATCATGAAAGAAAAAAAATGAAAATTAAAGAGACAGCCTTGTCAACTATAGAACAGCAAGACACGACTGCGTGAAAAGAGACGCCACAGGAACAAGAGGATGCTGGGCCGAGCTGCACTTTTAGAATATCTCTGAACATATGCAGCAGCCACTGGAAACGCGTTTCGTCCTATCCAGTGAGGCAGCTTTATTAGAACAAAACAGATTGCAAATACTGTAAAATTATCAACATTTACACAAACTATTTTGCCAGCTTGTTTTGGCTTTAATTATTGCTTTTCCACATTTGCTCGCTGTTTCCAGTAGATTGCGAGATATCATGTACTGCGCTTCTCACACAATAGATCTTAATGGCAGGAACACCCGCTAACGAATGCTGCACAATACAGATGAAGCGTCGCTCAGTGAATTTCTAACCATATCAGGGCACCTCTGCAGCCTTATGAGTCTCTATGTATCTAGATTATTGTTATATTGCTACAAACACCATATAGTGCACAAGCCACAAGCACACTCCTGAGCCTACCTCAGTATGCACTACAAAGTAGATCAAGATAGAGGGAATAAGGAGGTATGATGCTTGTTATATAACAGCCAGTGAAGTGGAGGTGACAGGAGGCAGGATGGGTTCTGATTGTACCACCTCACATGTCATGACAAACACCTGGGTTTAAAATGTATACTTTACTATATATCCTTTGTACATTTTATAGGGGTTAGTATATATTAGAAACCAAATTCTTTAAATTGCACTGTATTCACTATGAATGTGTACTGTACCTTTAAAGGGACATTAAACACTTTGAGATGATGATAAAAAAGATAAATTGTATATATATATATATATATAAAAAAGTTTACAATATACTTTCATTATTTATTTTGTCACCTCTTCCTGTAATTTCATTCTGACAATTGAGTGCTTTTTCATTCGTGTTAGAAATGGAGGTGCAGAACACTGTTATATTCCACACAGCCATTGGCTGCACACTCTACTGACCTAATTATAACTGTCTCTAATTGGCCACAGCTGAGAAGGCAACCTAAGTTACAACATGGCAGCTCCCATTGTTTTATATAGACACTAAAAAACTTTATACTTATTTTGTCACTATTTAAACAGCTAATGAAACTATAAAAAAATAAATCTACATGTTATTCTCAGACTAATCTTTTC
The DNA here is from genome assembly GCF_027579735.1 of Bombina bombina. NCBI lineage: Eukaryota > Metazoa > Chordata > Amphibia > Anura > Bombinatoridae > Bombina > Bombina bombina. The sequence goes on from NC_069505.1 coordinate 423,785,292, forward strand.
TTTGAATGCTTCATTCTATCTACTGTTTATTTCGTGTTTAATGTTCCTTAAAATTCATTTATTGATTAAATATCAGAGACTGTAAAAACTGCATGAAAAGCTGCTTTTATTTTTGTGCTGTCAGTCATTCGTTATATTGTGTGTCTATATATGGATAGATAGATAGATAGATGATAGATCAATCAGACAGACATAGTTTGTTTATATTTTAATATAATATAATATAATACAATTTTAATATGATAATTTAATACAAGTGTATAACCATGTATATAAAAACAATATTTGCGCTATGACAGATGCAGATAAAATCACAGATATTTGAATCACTATAAACTTTTTGCACAACGCAAGTGAATTTGATGAGAAGCAGTTGATGGATGGAGCTGAATGTATTTGTACACATATATCACAGTTAATAGATCTTACAATCTGTATCAGAGAGCAACAAGGCTCAAGATTAACCCCTGGGTTGCCAGAGGAGGCTGCAGCACATTTTAGGGAGAATAAAACGGTTCATAATATAATCTGTGCATTTTTTGTAGACTGATTTCATCTTGTGAGACATATAGATATTTTTCCTAAGCCCATCCTGAGAAAGTGAAGATAAATTGACAAGAAAGCCATTTTTCGCTTTGTTGTATCTAAATGAAGTTCAGTAAAATGATTACACAAAAAGATATCCCTGACTAAAAAAACATCTTTGTTTTTATGTTTGTGACCGTGTAACTGTTCTGCAATAAACTGTAAGTGTTCTGATGGTCAGCAAGGAAATATTGTGCACAAACAGACATTTCCTGCTAGTTCTTACCAACTGTCCCGGTTTTCCTGGGACAGTGTCAGGTTTGGGTTCCTGTCTCGTGGTACTGAGAATCAGGTATATGCACCTTGTTGCCCAATATATCTGTGTGTGTATATTGTGGTACCTGAGTCTATGTTATTTTACATAAGAGATAGTAGAATAATATATTATATGTAATTCTGTGATCTGACATCTGAGAGTCTCATGCACTTTACACATTGCATAGTATAATACAATTTTTAAATCAACGGGACCCCAGAAATTTCAGTTCAAATACAAACAAATATGGGAGTGAATTTTTTACTTTTAACGCTTGTTTGTATAATAAAATTTCCCACTGTTCTGTCCATGTGTTACAGCAATGAACTCAATGTGCACACAGGTGCTCTCACTACAAGCAGCTCATTAAAGGGGCATTAAACAGTTTGAGTTTGTATAATAAAGTCTTTAATTATGGACACTAAAACAATCTTGGAATACACTTTTTTTATTCTTACCCCTTTTACTGTAATTTTAATCTGAAATTTGTGATCTTAACCATTCTCTTGCGTTCTTATAAATTAATGAGTGCTGCCATGTGGGGAGTTAGGTTTCCCTTATCTAATCTTTTCTGCTGATGACAGATAAAAAGTGCACATTAGAAGTTAGGTTTCCCTTATCTAATCTCTTCCGCTGAGGATAATTAGGTACAGATAAAGGGGCATATGTATCAAGCTCCGAAAAAAATCCTAACACTAACCTCAGAAGATTCACTTACAGTTTGAAGATCCGACATACATCCTCCAAGAAGCCGGCAGAAGTCTTCATCCAAGCGGCCGAAGTCTTCCTCCAAGCCCGCAGAAGTCTTCACCCAGACGGCATCTTCTATCTTCATCCATCCAGCGCTGAGCGGCTCCATCTTCAAGACATCCACCGCGGAGCCCCTTTTCAATCGACGGCTTCTTCAGAATGAAGGTTCCTTTAAATGACGTCATCCAAGATGGCGTCCCTTAGATTCTGATTGGCTGATAGAATTCCATCAGCCAATCGGAATTAAGGTTGAAAAAATCCTATTGGCTGTTGCAATCAGCCAATAGGATTGAGCTGGCATTCTATTGGCTGATTGGAACAGTCAATAGAATGCGAGCTCAATCCTATTGGCTGATTGATCAGCCAATAGGATTGTTTCTACCCTAATTCCGATTGGCTGATAGAATTCTATCAGCCAATCAGAATCTAAGGGACGCCATCTTGGATGACGTAATTTAAAGGAACCTTCATTCAGTAAGAAGACTCCGGATGAAGAGGATGCTCCGCGTCAGATGTCTTGAAGATGGAGCCGCTCCGCGTCAGATGGATGAAGATACAAGATGCCATCTGGATGAAGACTTCTGCCCGTCTGGAGGACCACTTCGCCCGGCTTGGATGAAGACTTCTCCCGGCTTCGTTGAGGACTTCGGCCCAGTTGGATGAAGACTTCTGCCGCTTTCTTGAGGATGGATGTCTGGTCTTAAGAACAGTAAGTCGATCTTCAGGGGGTTAGTGTAAGGTTTTTTTAAGGGTGTATTGGGTGGGTTTATTTTTAGGTAAGGGCTTTGGGCCGCAAAAGAGCTAACTGCCCTTTTAAGGGCAATGCCCATCCAAATGCCATTTTCAGGGCAATGGGGAGCTTAGGTTTTTTTAGTTAGGCTTTTATTTGGGGTGTTGGTTGTGTGGGTGGTGTTGGGGGGGGGTTGTTTGTATTTTTTTTTTACAGATAAAAGAGCTGATTACTTTAGGTCAATGTCCCGCAAAAGGCCCTTTTAAGGGCTATTGATAGTTTTTTATTTTATGGGGGGGGGGGTATTTTGATAGGGCTATTAGATTAGGTGTAATTTTTTAAATATCTTGTAATTTGTTTATTATTTTCTGTAAATTAGTGTGTTTTTTTTTGTACTTTAGCTAATTGTATTTAATTTATTTAATTGTATTTAATTTAGTTAATTTATTTAATTGTAGTGTAGTGTTAGGTGTTAGTGTAACTTAGGTTAGGTTTTATTTTACAGGTAAATTTGTATTTATTTTAGCTAGGTAGTTATTAAATAGTTAATAACTATTTAGTAACTATTCTACCTAGTTAAAATAAATACAAACTTGCCTGTAAAATAAAAATAAACCCTAAAATAGCTACAATGTAACTATTAGTTATATTGTAGCTAGCTTAGGGTTTATTTTACAGGTAAGTATTTAGTTTTAAATAGGAATTATTTAGTTAATTATAGTAAATTTTATTTAGATTCATTTTTATTAGATTTAGGGTTAGGTTTAGGGGTTAATAACTTTAGTATAGTGGCCGTGACGTTGGGAACGGCCGATATGGGGTTAATAAGTGTAATGTAGGTGGCAGCGATTTTAGGGGTGGCAGATTAGGGGTTAATAAGTGTAGGTGGGTGGCGGCGACATTGGGGGTGGCAGATTAGGGGTTAATAAGTATAATGTAGGTGGCAGCAGTGTCGGGGGCGGCAGATTAGGGGTTAATAAGTATAATGTAGGTGGCGGCGGTGTTGGGGGGTGGCAGATTAGGGGTTAATAAGTATAATGTAGGTGGCGGCGATGTCGGGGCGGCAGATTAGGGGTTATTAATTATAATGTAGGTGACGGCGAAGTCGGGGACGGCAGATTAGGGGTTAATAAATGTAGGTGGGTGGCGGCGACATTGGGGGCGGCAGATTAGGGGTTAATAAGTATAATGTAGGTGGCGGTGGGGGCGGCAGATTAGGGGTTAATAAGTATAATGTAGGTGGCGACGATGTCGGGCGGCAGATTAGGGGTTATTAAGTATAATGTAGGTGGCGGCGAAGTCGGGGACGGCAGATTAGGGGTTAATAAGTGTAGGTGGGTTGCGGTGACATTGGGGGTGGCAGATTAGGGGTTAATAAGTATAATGTAAGTGGCGGCGACATTGGGGGCGGCAGATTAGGGGTTAATAAGTATAATGTAGGTGGCGGCGGTGTCGGGGGCGGCAGATTAGGGGTTAATAAGTATAATTTAGGTGGCAGCGGTGTCGGGGCGGCAGATTAGGGGTTAATAAGTATAATGTAGGTGGCGGCGGTGGCGGCAGATTAGGGGTTAATAAGTATAATGTAGGTGGGTGCGATGTCGGGGCGGCAGATTAGGGGTTTATAAGTGTAGGTAGGTGGTGGCGATGTCGAGGGCGGCAGATTAGGGGTTAATAAGTATAATGTAGGTGCCAGTGATGTCAGGGGCAGCAGATTAGGGGTGTTCAGAGCCAGGGTTTATGTTAGGGTGTTAGGTGTAAACGTAACTTTTGTTTCCCCATAGGAATCAATGGGGATGCGTTACGGAGTTTTACGTTCCTTTATTGCAGGTGTTTTTTTTTTAGCCGGCTCTCCCCATTGATGTCTATGAGGAAATCGTGCACAAGCACGTAAAACCAGTTCAAAGCAGCGCTGGTATTAGAGTGCGTTATGGAGCTCAATTTTGCTCAACGCTGCTATATTGCCTGCTAACGCCGGGTTTATGAAAACCTGTAATAGCAGCGCTATAGGGAGGTGAGCGGTTGAAATATCTTGCAAGTTAGAACCGGGCCGCTTATAACGCCAAACTCGTAATCTAGCCGTAATTTATTTATTTAATTGATTTATCCATGCAACAATTTTATAGTTGCATGTATCTCTACCTGTCTGTCTGTCTGTCGGTGTGTCTATCTATCTATCAATCTGTCTATATGTCTGTCTCTTTCTATCTGTCTATTATCTATCTGTCTGTCGCTGTCTGCATATCTATCTATCTGTCTGCCTATCTATCTATCTATCTATCTATCTATCTATCTATCTATCTATCTATCTATCTATCTATCTATCTATCTATCGATTGATCAATCTAGCTATATGTCTGTCTGTCTCTTTCTGTCTGCCTGGCTATCTCTGTCTGCCTGCCTATCTATCTATCTATCTATCTATCTATCTATCTATCTATCTATCTATCTATCTATATCTATCTATCTATCTATCTATCGATTGATCAATCTAGCTATATGTCTGTCTGTCTCTTTCTGTCTGCCTGGCTATCTCTGTCTGTCTGCCTATCTATCTATCTATCTATCTATCTATCTATCTAGCTATCTATACGTCTATCTATCAATCTGTCTATATGTCTATCTATCTGTCTATATCTATCTATCTATCTATCTATCTATCTATCTATCTATCTATCTGCCTCTGTCTATCTATCTATATCTTTATCTATCTATCTATCTATCTATCTATCTATCTATCTATCTATCTATCTATCTATCTATCAATCAATCTAGTTATCTATCTATCTATCTTTATTTCATTATAAGCTCTGCAATAACTGATGGAAGTGTACTCCCACCCCTTAGTGCCCAAAATAGACTGCAACCCATTGTGTAACAATGAGGTGCAATATTCTCTAGCAGACAAGAGTTAATAAAAATGTGCCCTTTTTTAGCCAACTTGTCAGACATAAAACAGCTTTGCCCTGATATAAGGAACATGGCAGATTGCTGAATTATTGTGTTCTTTGATTTTGAAACGCAGCACCAGTGTTTGATTAATGGCATCTATTTGTGTATACACTACAGCAATATATAAATTGTTAGTTAATTGGCAATTAACACTACTGCAATGTGTATTGATCAGTTTAGCTGCAAGTTTCTTAACATCCTTAATTCACTGCTCTCTTCGGGAGGTGCACAGTCCTGCAGGTACCTAGATGGTTGTTATAAAATAAATGACTAGTTTTTGTACATTTCTTATTCTAGTTCTATTGACTTGGAGCTCAAATGGATTAACAGATTGGATTAACATAAAATACCTGCTCTCCCGAGAACGCAGTAGTCAGGAGTGATTTTTAAAGCTTTTCAAATCCTAATTCTCTAATCAGAGATTGTACACTAAGCAGAACACACACAAAAAATTATCTGAACGCACAAATCCGTATCACTAATAATGGTTTCGCTTAGGTCCAGCTGGCAGAAACGGAGGCTTTTTCTTTGACCTCTGACAAGTCCTCTTCTGTGTTGACTGATGATCTAAGCTCAGAAGATCACGGTGTCGCAAATCAGTTAAAGGAGATAAAGGTAAAAAAAAGCTTATTTTTTATGTAAATAGGATTGCATCCCCTTGGCTACGAAATGCGTTGCGGCCCTCTCTGCCAACCAATGGGTTAATCACTAGTATTATCCTCCATAGATGAGCAAAACCATTTATATAGTGACATCCCCCTTGTGTCTGTTCATTTTGGTTCACTTAAAAATGCCACATAGCTTGTTCCAAAAACGCGTTGATTTTGCCATCAGTGGCTGCATTGTGCTCAGGGTTTAATTGAAAGCAGCACCTGAGCCTGAATAAAGAGATTTAAACTGATAGAAAAAGACATTGTGTATATTTTATCTTCTTACTGGTGTTATACGTATATTTTCTTAGTTCTATGGTGCACAATACAGGTTTGACCCAGAGTTGAATAAAGAACACTTGTTAATTAGGGCTCATAGAACACTGGAGAATGATTGATGGCATTGGAAGAAAATGTTATTCATAAAATATATATTGGTCTTTATTCCTGAAATACATTTTGATGCTTAGTAAATTGACTTAATTATCTGTCAATTGCATGACAGAGGCTGTGACATCTCTGGCGCTCGTTTTTCAGCTCAGGGATGGGCAGAAATAAAAAATATAACAATACAAGCAGAGTTAAATAATTGTAGCATGAGAGGGCTTTTGGGTTTAATTGCAGAGCTGATGTCCGTGCTTGCAACAGCACAGAATGCAGATAATCTAAGATTTAAAACAGGAGAAAATCAATTAATCAATAAAGTACTGAAACGCTCTCTAACCTTTTAACTTTTGAAATAATTTTTTTTTATTTTAGATTCTGTGACTACATTAGGCTTAATATTAGCAAAGAATTGGAAGAAAGGACAGTGAAGTCATGTTTTCTTAATACAAATTATTCACTACATTGCAACATATCTGCCTATAAAATAAATGTCTTCAAATAATTTAACTTCTGTCATTTTGCATTGATTTGCAGTTCTGGGACACACCTTTTGAAAAATGTAATGTATTTTTATCTTGTACATATTAACCAATCACTGTGCAGCTTTAGTGTGAGGTTTACGCCTCCACAGAACATCCTGCAGAAACGCTACAGAGAGATAAGTGATCTTTAGTGAATCTGCCCCGTACCCATGGGTATTTGCAGAAATGTTTCCAAGGGTTACAATAATAATAATGATAATATAGACACAATTTAATTATATATCCATAAATGTCTGTCCTCTCCATCTACATTTTACAGATATCACTACCATCATTCAGACTCTTTATTACAGGTACATGAAACCCAAAACATTTATTTCATGATTCAGATAGAGAATACAATTATAAAAAAACTTTCCAATTTACTTCTAATATCAAATTTGCTTTGTTTCCAAGTTATTCTTTGTTGAAGAGGTATCTAGATAGGTAGCGTGCCCATGCCTGGGGCACTACATGACAGGAAATAGTGGTGCCATCTAGGACTCTTACTTATGTATAACATTGTTATAAAACTGCTGCCATCTAGTGCTCTTGCTAATGTATAACATTATTATAAAACTGCTGCCATTTAGTGTTCTTGCTAATGTTACAACATTATTATAAAACTGCTGCCATCTAGTGCTCTTGCTAATGTATAACATTGTTAGACAACTGCTGCCATCTAGTGCTCTTTCTAATGTATAACATTATTATAAAACTTCTGCCATCTAGTGCTCTTGCTAATGTATAAAATTGTTATAAAACCGCTGCCATCAAGTGCTCTTGCTAATGTATAACATTGTTATAAAACTTCTGCCATCTAGTGCTCTTACTAATGCATAACATAATTATAAAACTGCTGCCATCTAGTGCTCATGCTAATGTATAACATTATTATATAACTGCTGCCATCTAGTGCTCTTGCTAATGTATAACATTGTTATAAAACTGCTGCCATCTAGTGCTCTTGCTAATGTATAACATTGTTATAAAACTGCTGCCATTTAGTGCTCTTGCTAATGTATAACATTGTTATAAAACTGCTGCCATCTAGTGCTCCTGTTAATGTATAACATTGTTATAAAACTGCTGCCATCTAGTGCTCTTGCTAATGTATAACATTGTTATAAAACTGCTGTCATCTATTGCTCTTGCTAATGTATAACATTGTTATAAAACTGCTGCCATCTAGTGCTCTTGCTAATGTATAACATTGTTATAAAACTGCTGCCATCTATTGCTCTTGCTAATGTATAACATTGTTATAAAACTGCTGCCATCTAGTGCTCTTGCTAATGTATAACATTATTATAAAACTGCTGCCATCTAGTGCTCTTGCTAATGTATAACATTGTTATAAAACTGCTGCCATCTAGTGCTCTTGCTAATGTATAACATTGTTATAAAACTGCTGCCATCTAGTGCTCCTGCTAATGTATAACATTGTTATAAAACTGCTGCCATCTAGTGCTCCTGTTAATGTATAACATTGTTATAAAACTGCTGCCATCTAGTGCTCTTGCTAATGTATAACATTGTTATAAAACTGCTGCCATCTAGTGCTCTTGCTAATGTATAACATTGTTATAAAACTTCTGCCATCTATTGCTCTTGCTATTGTATAACATTGTTATAAAACTGCTGCCATCTAGTGCTCTTGCTAATGTATAAGATTATTATAAAACTGCTGCCATCTAGTGCTCTTGCTAATGTATAACATTGTTACAAAACAGTTGCCATATAATGCTGCAGACACATGCACACTCCTGAACTTATCTACCTGCTTTTCAACAAAGAATAAAAAGAAAACAAAGACAATTTTATAATTGATGTACATGGGAAATTTGTTTAAAATTTTATGCTCTATCTGAATCATGAAATAAATAGAGGCTTTAGCTGCTCATCTTTGGTGAGCGCCTGGGTAGCACTTTCTGATCGGTGTCTAAATGTAGCCACCAATCAGCAAGCACTACCCAGGTGCTGAACCAAAAATGGGCCGGCTCCTGAGCTTACATTCCTGCCTTTTCAAATGAAGATACCAAGAGAACGAAAACAAATTGATAATCGGAATAAATTAGAAAGTTGCTTAAAATTGCTGCTCTATCTGAGTCATGAAAGTTTAATTTTGACTAGACTGCTCCTTTAAACATACATGACAATAAGGTTACAATAAAACTATATAAACTGATATTGAGATTGATTGGAAATCTATGTGCGTGCAGCTCTTTCTGGCAGCCAAGGGGTTACAATCATTGTACTCAGATCCAAACTGTACTGTACTCTGTTAAAGTCTGAATATGTATTTACTATCTGAACCATTAATTACACAAATGTTACTGGGATTTTTTATGTTTATTTCCTTCCCATGTATCTATGGATTGACAGGAGGAAAATGCCCTTCCTCTATGGTCTGATCCGGTGGGGCAGGCAGTAAAAGAACCCTTAACTCCGCCCTCATGAAATGTACAGGGTCATGTGATGTCTCATTAGAAAAATGGAAAAAGCTGTAAACTAAGGGGTCACTTGTCCCCTGTTTCTCACTTTATCAGCGGGGAAGTTCAGGTTTCTAACCCATTAGATGTCTGGTTTACTGAATAAATGCTGGAGGCTCTGAAACCAGCTATCAGGCACCAATGAACCCACACACACCTGGGACACATTACTCAAATGATGGGACATGTGATGTACAATATAGCATATGGATGTGATATGACCCTATATAGACCATATGCTTGTCACATGTTCCTCTATAGATCATATGCTTGTCATGTGACCCTATATAGATCATATGCTTGTCACATGACCCTCTATAGATCACATGATTGTCACATGACCCTTAATAGATCATATGCTTGTCATATGACCTTCTATAGATTATATGCTTCTCACATGACCCTCTAAAGATCATACAGATGTGAGATGACCCTCTATAGATCATATGGATGTGACATGACCCTTTATAGATAATATGATTGTCACATGACCCTCTATCGATCATATGGATGTGACATGACCCTATATAGAACATATGCTTGTCACATGACCCACTATTAATCACATGTATGTCACATGACCCTCTTTAGATCATACAGCTTTCACAAAACCATCTAGCTGTCATGTGGTTGGGAAATTACTCTCTATATATCATATGTTTTCCACATGACTCTCTATAGATCATATAGATTTGACATGACCATATGGATGGAACATGACCCACAATAGATCATATGGTTCTCCCTTTAGCGCCTATCATAAAGATGGCACATGACTGTCTGTCACATGGATGTCACTTGACTGGTATATGGTTGTCACATAACTGTCTAGCTATTATATGGATATCACATGACTAATATTAAAGATTTTAGTGCATTTTTAAATGTTGCAGCATATTGTGTGTTGCATTTCTAGCAGTCTGAGTGAGCTCTGAGTACTCTCTATTATGCAGACTGTGCAGCATCTGATTGGCTGTACCATGTGCCAAAGCTGATTGTATTAGGTGACCATTAACATAAATAAAGATGCACTCATAAGGTTGCTAAACAATGCTCTTCATTTAAATGTCACACACACTCACAATATGCTGCAATCATTTGCAAATAGTGTACCTTTAAATTTATAATTAAATATTGTTTTTTATGTCTACAGTGAAACAATTAATTATGTTCCAGACATTTTATTTTTTTGCCTTCTTCCTTAAAAAACTGCATATGGGGTGCGTGAGGGTGAACCTTTTCCTGCAGAAGATCCCTCTAGTAAACAGCATAGTAAAATTAACCTCCACATTTCTATAAAATTATTTTAGTGTATTTATTGATCTAAATTGTCTGCAAGATTTGCCCAAAAACTAGTAATACCACTCTAGTTCCCCTCAAAGTGATGGTACATTTCAGACTATAAGAATGTTGCAATGAAAAATATATTAGTTTGCAAGGAGAACCACATAATTATGGGGTTTTTTTTTAAGTGTATATATTATAATAATAGATTTATAATCTTAACTAGTCCTAAAGCCCATTCACACGGGCCATTTTTTGCAGTACAGCGGTGCCACCCCTTGCTCTCTCTCTCCCCCTCTCTTTTGTGCTCTCTCCCCCTCTCTTTTGCGCTCTCTCCCCCTCTCTTTTGCGCTCTCTCCCCCCCCCTCTTTTGCTCTCTCTCCCCCTATCTTTTCTGTTCTCTCCCCCTTTCTTTTGCGCTCTCTCCCCCTCTCTTTTGCGCTCTCTCCCCCTCTCTTTTGTGCTCTCTCTCGCTCCACCTCTCTTTTGCTCTTTCTCTCCCCCCTCTCTTTTGCTCCCTCTCTCCCCCTCTCTTTTGCTCTCTCTCCCCCTCTTGTGCGCTCTCTCTCCCCCTCTCTTTTACGCTCTCTCTCTCCCCCCTCTCTTTTGCATTCTCTCTTTTTCGCTCTCTCTCTCCCCCCCTCTCTTTTGCTCTGTCTCTCTCCCCTCTCTTTTGCTCTCCCCTCTCTTTTGCTCTCTCTCTTCATCCCTCTATTTTGCTCTCCCTCTCCCCCCTCTTTTGCTCTTTCTCCCTCTCTCTTTTTCTCTCTCTCCCCCTCTCTATTGCTCTCTCTCCCTCCCTCTCTTATGTTCTCTTTCCCCCCTCTCTTTTTCTCTCTCTTCCCTCTATTCTGCTCTTTCCCCTCTCTTTTGCTCTTTCCCCTCTATTTTGCTCTCTCTCCCCCCTCTCTTCTGCACTGTCCCCTCTCTTTCGCTCTTCCCCCTCTCTTTAGCTCTTTCCTATCTCTTTTTGTCTCTCCCCCTCTTTTTATATTTTTCTCCCCTCTCTGTCGTGCTGACCGCGCCTGGCCACGCACCCTCGCCCCTGTCCATGTCCGGTCACACCCAGTCAGTGGCGTCACTAGGGGGGGGCGGGGGGGGCGGGCCGCACCCGGGTGACACCCTCCAGGGGGTGACACCAAAAAAAAAAAATTTTTTTTTTTTTTTTTTTTTTAATTTTATTGAAATTCAAAGAAATACAATGTTGAGATGCATAGATTATTTTATTAGAGGCTGGCATTTGTGAACATTAGTGGGACTGGGGAAGTTGTAGACACACAATTTTTTTGCCCCTTGAGCCAGTGCTGCAATTTCAACAAATAGTTTTCCCGGCTGCTTTTGCTTGTTTGTACTTTGCTCCTCCCCTGCCCAATTTCACTATGAATGTTGTGGGCATGCCGTGGGGCTTGCAAAGTTGCGCTGCTAGCCTAAACCTGCCTGCCTATCTGTGCTCACTGCTCAGTGACATGCGGCCCAGGGCTGTGCACTGACAGACTTGGAACAGAGTCAGAGAGCAGAATTTTCATAGTTTGCGCGCCTAAACCTTTTCTTCAGTGATTTATTTTAGAGTGCTCTGTTTATCTTTCATTTGATGTTCTGCTGAGCCAGGGAGCAGCTCTAGGCATGAGCTTCCTAATTAATGCAGTGCAGTTTACATATTTTGTATGTGTGTGTCTGAGTTTTTGTGTGTCTCAGTGTTTTTGTGTGTGTGTTTTTGTGTGTGTGTCTGAGTGTGTTTCCGAGTGTTTGTGTGTGTATCTGAGTATGTTTTTAAGTGTGTCTGAGTTTTTGTATGTGTCTTTGCCTGTGTTTTTGTGTGTGTCTGCTTTCTGGGGGGGGGGTGACACCATGACTTACCGCACCGGGTGACACCAACCCTAGTGACGCCACTGCACCCAGTCACGCCCACGCTCCCGCCGGTCACGTCCATGCTCCCGTCCGGCCATGCCCACTTTAGCAGAAAACAGCATGGATTGTCAGATAAGGCCAGGTGTGTTTGTCCTTGTGCTGTCTCTCATGACAGCTTCGGACAAACACACTTGGCCTTTTATATTATAGGATTGGTATTGCCTGTTCCTCCGCCCCCCTTCATTTCATTTTTTGGCTGGGTTGTGTACAGAGCAGTCTCACCCATTCTCTCCATAGACTTTCTAAGCACTTTAAAGGGGCTGGACTTCAAGATTGTCATATGACACACATCTTGATTGGATGTTGACTGGAACTGTCATAAAAAAAAAGAAAAACGATTTCATCCAAGTGGGCCAGCATAACATTGCAATAGAAGCAGTACTATATAATCTAATTTAACACTTTCACAGATGGATTAAAAACAAAAAAGGTACACATATACTTTATTACATATATTGGCATTTTAATTAGTTAAAGTTTACCATCACTTTAAGATATAAATAAACAGCTTCAATAATGTTATAGAATCTGCTGTTTTCTTTATAAATAAACACTAATAAGAGTGAAATGTGTTAGCTCTACAGACCTAATACTTCTCTGGATTTATTTTCTTCTAGACTTAATTGGAATTTTTTTTAGAAGGTCTAATGTTATTTTTTGTGTGACAAGTTATTGACCAGACAAATCTAGTTGACCATTTATTGCATCTAACTACGGACACACAAACACGTTAGGAAACTACAAACAGACGCAAGATTGATCTTTTCTATGAAATAAATATATGTAACTGACGCAATACATAATTGATGAGGATTTACAAATTGCTTTTATCTAGAGAATAATCATTACTAAGTAGACTTTTGGCAGTATGGATTATTTTCTGCTGAAATTTCCCTGCAATTAAAAATAGAATATGTCTTTAATCTTGACCTGAACAATTCTTTGCTCTATAGAAATGTTAAATCATTTGTTGTGTTCGACTTTATAGACATTAAAAACCAAAGTCATTATTTAAAACGCAATACAATAAACATGACCACAAATTATAATTACATCTAGATTTATTGCTGCAGAGACAAACTCACGCTAATCATCATTAGTTACTGTTCCGCATTTAATGTCATTTTATTTATCTAGAAATTCTTTATCAAATGTACCTTGATGGTTGCATTTTTATGACCCAGTTAAACAAAGTAACTCATTCATTTTATATAATTACATTTATATTCAATGTATTCTAGGACACTATCTCCATTTTTCCTTTTAAAGGGATATAAAAACCAAAAAATGTATTTTGTGATTCATACAGAGAATATAATTTTAAAAAAACTTTCAAATTTACGTCTATTATCAAATTTGCTTAGTTCCTATGATATTCTTTGTTGAAGAGATACCTAGGTAGGTAGGCATCTGGGGGCACTACATGACAGGAAATAGTGCTGCCCTCTAGTGCTCTTGCAGATGGATAACATTCTTGCAAAACTGCTGCCATCTAGTGCTCCAGAAATGGGCCGGCTCCTAAGCTTACGTTCCTGCTTTTCAACAAAAGATACCAAGAAAACAAAAAACATTCACCTAGATTACGAGTTTTGCGTTAGAGGCTGTGCAGTGCTAACGAGCAGATTATGCTCACCGCTCACTTACAGACAGCGCTGGTATTACGGGTTTTTACATACCAGACAAGAAGTGAGCGTTGAGTAAAATTTTCTCATAACCGCACTCCAATACCAGTGCTGCTTACGTTAGAGGTGAGCTGGTGTAACGTGCTTGTGCACGATTTCCCCATAGGAATTAACGGGGAGAGCCAGCTGAAAAAAAGTCTAACATCTGCAAAAAAGCAGCATAAAGCTCCCTAACGCAGCCCCATTGATTCCTATGGGGAAATAAAATTTATGTCTACACCTAACACCTTAACATGAACCCTGAGTCTAAACACCCCTAATCTTACACTTATGAACCCCTAATCTGCTGCCCCCAACATCGCCGCCACCTACATTATATTTAACCTCTAATCTGCCGCCCCCAATGTCGCCGCCACCTACCTACACTTATTAACCTCTAATCTGCCACCCCCAACGTCGCTGCCACTATAATAAACATATTAACCCCTAAACCGCCGCACAGACATTAGTAAAATATTATTAACCCCTAATCTGCCGGCCCTAACATTGCCACCACCTACCTACATTTATTAACTCCTAATTTGCCACCCCAACGTCGCTGCCACTATATTAAAGTTATTAACCCCTAAACCTAAGTCTAACCCTAACCCCCCCTAACTTAAATATAATTTAAATAAATCTAAATAAAATTCCTATCATTAACTACATTATTCCTATTTAAAACTAAATACTTACCTATAAAATAAACCCTAAGCTAGCTACAATATAACTAATAATTTCATTGTAGCTAGCTTAGGGTTTATTTTTATTTTACAGGCAAGTTTGTATTTATGTTAACTAGGTAGAATAGTTATTAAATAGTTATTAACTATTTAATAACTAACTAGCTAAAATAAAGACAAATTTACCTGTAAAATAAAACCTAACCTAAGTTACACTAACACCTAACACTACACTATAATTAAATTAATTCCCTAAATTAAATACAATTAAATACAATTAAATAAAATTAGTTAAAGTACAAAAAACAAACACTAAATTACAGAAAATAATAAACAAATTACAAGATTTTTAAACTAATTACACCTAATCTAATCCCCCAAACAAAATAAAAAGCCCCCCCCAAAAAATAAAAAGCCCTACCCTACACTAAATTACAAATAGCCCTTAAAAAGGGCCTTTTGCAGGGTATCAGCTCTTTAACCTGTAAAAAAAATTACAAATCCCACCCCAACATTAAAACCCACCACCCACACAACCAACCCTACTCTAAAACCCACCCAATACCCCCTTAATAAAACCTTACACTAACCACTTGAAGATCACCTTACCGGGAGAAGTCTTCATCCAACCGGGCCGAAGTCCTCAACAAAGCCGGGAGAAGTCTTCATCCAAGCCGGGCAAAGTGGTCCTCCAGATGGGCAGAAGTCTTGATCCAGACGGCATCTTCTATCTTCATCCATCTGGCGCGGAGCGGGTCTATCTTCAAGACATCTGACGCGGAGCATCCTCTTCCTTCTGACGGCTAACACTGAATGCAGGTTCCTTTAAATGACATCATCTAAGATGGTGTCCCTTCAATTCCGATTGGCTGATAGAATTCTATCAGCCAATCGGAATTAAGGTAGAAAAAATCCTATTGGCTGATGCAATCAGCCAATAGGATTGAGCTGGAATTCTATTGGCTGATTGGAACAGCCAATAGAATGCCAGCTCAATCCGATTGGCTGATTGCATCAGCCAATAGGATTTTTTCTACCTTAATTCCGATTGGCTGACCTTCATTCAGTGTTAGCCGTCAGAAGGAAGAGGATGCTCCGCGTCTGATGTATTGAAGATGGACCCACTCCGCGCCGGATGGATGAAGATAGAAGATGCCGTCTGGATGAAGACTTCTGCCCGTCTGGAGGACCACTTCGCCCGGTTGGATGAAGACTTCTCCCGGTAAGGTGATCTTCAAGGGCTTAGTGTTAGGTTTTTTAAGGGGGTATTGGGTGGGTTTTAGAGTAGGGTTGGTTGTGTGGGTGGTGGGTTTTAATGTTGGGGGGATTTGTAATTTTTTTTACAGGTAAAAGAGCTGATTACTTTGGGGCAATGCCACAAAAGGCCCTTTTAAGGGTTATTTGTAATTTAGTGTAGGGTAGGGCTTTTTTTATTTTGGGGGGCTTTTTTAATTTGTTAGGGGGATTAGATTAGGTGTAATTAGTTTAAAAATCGTGTAATTTGTTTATTATTTTCTATAATTTAGTGTTGTTTTTTTGTATTTTAGCTAATTTTATTTAATTGTATTTAATTTAGGGAATTAATTTAATTATAGTGTAGTGTTAGGTGTTTGTGTAACTTAGGTTAGGTTTTATTTTACAGGTAAATTTGTCTTTATTTTAGCTAGGTAGTTATTAAATAGTTAATAACTATTTAATAACTATTCTACCGAGTTAAAATAAATACAAACTTGCCTGTAAAATAAAAATAAATCCTAAGCTAGATACAATGTAACTATTAGTTATATTGTAGCTAGCTTAGGGTTTATTTTATAGGTAAGTATTTAGTTTTAAATAGGAATAATTTAGTTAATGATAGTAATTTTAGAAAAAAATTTAGAAAAGTGGTTTCAATCTGCTGCTCTATCTGAATCAAGGAGTTAAAGAACACAACTTGCAAAGTTTTAATATAAAATGACGGTACTATAAAGATAATTACAGTAATTTATTGAAGGCTAGTAATATTTACAGCAAAGAAAAAAACAACTGATTAAGATTTGGCTTAGGGGTAGATTTATTAAGCAGTGGATGCTCGCCAGAAACATAAGTTAAGAAGCGGCGGTCATAAGACTGCTGCTCCTTAACATCGTCCGCCCACCTTTTAGGTTGATCGGGATACAATCAGGATGATTGACACCTCATGCTAGCGGCTGATTGGCTGCGAATGTGTAGAGGGCGGCATTGCACAAGGATTTCACCAGAAATGCTTGTGCAATGTTAATTGCTGACAGCGTATGATGTCGGTATTAAACGATGTCGGACAGACATGATACGCTACAACAAATTATGTCCGCCCACCATTTGATAGTTATTGCTTGATAACTTGATAACATAGTTGCATTGATGCATAATACATTTGATCATGACTAAGCTTGTTGAGGCTGGAGGAGCTTTAGTGAATCGGGTACATATAATAATTTAAGGGACAGGTGAGGCTGGAGGGAGCTTTAGTGAATGAGTTGCATACAATAACATAGGGACAGGTGAAGCTGAAGGAAGCTTTAGTGAATCAGGTACATACAATAACATAGGGACAGGTGAGGCTGGAGGGAGCTTTAGTGAATCAGTTGCATAAAATAACATAGGGACAGGTGAAGCTGAAGGACGCTTTATTGAATCAGGTACATACAATAACATAGGGACAGGTGAGGCTGGAGGGAGAGTCAGTGAATCAGGTACATATAATGACATAAGGGCAGGTGAGGCTGGAGGGAGCTTTAGTGAATCAAGTACATAGAATAACATAGGGACAGGGGAGGCTGGAGGGAGGGTTAGTGAATCAGGTACATACAATAACATAGGGGCAGGTGAGGCTGGAGACAGCTTTAGTGAATCAGGGACATATAATGACATAAGGACAGGTGAGGCTGGAGACAGCTTTAGTGAATCAGGTACATAGAATAGCATATGGACAGGTGAGGCTGGAGACAGCTTTAGTAAATCAGCTATATAGAATAACATAGGGACTGATGAAGCTGGAGGGAACTTTAGTGAAGCAGCTATATAGAATAACATAGGGACAGGTGAGGCTGGAGGGAGGTTTAGTGAATCAGGTACATAGAATACCATAGGCACAGGTTAGGCTGGAGGGAGCTTTAGTGAATCAGCTACATAAAATAACATAGGACAGGTGAGGCTGGAGGGAATTTAAGTGAACCAGATACATATTATAACATAAGGACTGAAGAGGCTGGAGGGAGCTTTAGTGAATCAGGTACATAGAATAACATAGGCACAGGTTAGGCTGGAGGGAGCTTTCGTGAATCAGCTGCATAGACTAACATAAGGACTGATAAAGCTGGTGGGAGCTTTCGTGAATCAGCTGTAGATAGTGTTGGGTTAGTGTTAGCGAGTGTAGATAGTGTTGGGGTAAGGTTAGTGAGTGTAGATAGTGTTGGGTTAGTGAGTATAGATAGTGTTGGGTTAGAGTTAGTGAGTGTAGATAGTGTTGGGCTAAGGTTAGATAGTATAGATAGTGTTGGGTTACAATTAGTGAGTGTAGATAGTGTTGGGTTACAATTAGTGAGTGTAGATAGTGTTGGGTTAAGGTTAGCGAGTGTAGATAGTGTTGGGTTAAGGTTAACGATGTTAACGAGAATCAGCTATATAGAATAACATAGGGACAGGGGAGACTAAAGGGAGGTTTAGTGAATGAGGTACATAGAGTGACATAGGCACAGGTTATGCTGAAGGGAGCTTTAGTGAATCAGCTGCATAAAATAACATAGGACAGGTGAGGCTGGAGAGAGCGTAAGTGAATCAGATAAATATAATGACATAAGGACTGAAGAGGCTGGAGGGAGCTTTAGTGAATCAGGTACATAGAATAACATAGGCGCAGGTTAGGCTGGAGGGAGCTTTATTGAATCAGCTGCATAGACAAACGTAAGGACTGATGAGGCTGGAGGGAGCTTTAGTGAATCAGCTGCATAGACTGATGTAAGGACTGATAAAGCTGGTGGGAGCTTAAGTGAATCAGCTGTAGATAGTGCTGGGTTAGTTTTAGCGAGTGTAGATAGTGTTGGGTTAGAGTTAGTGAGTGTAGATAGTGTTGGGTTAAGATTAGCGAGTGTAGATAGTGTTGGATTAAGGTTAGTGAGTGTAGATAGTGTTGGGTTACAATTAGTGAGTGTAGATAGTATTGGGTTAAGGTTAGCGAGTGTAGATAGTGTTGGGTTAAGGTTAGCGAGTGTAGATAGTGTTGGATTAAGGTTAGTGAGGGTAGATAGTGTTGGGTTACAATTAGTGAGTGTAGATAGTGTTGGGTTAAGGTTAGCGAGTGTAGATAGTGTTGGGTTAAGGTTAGCGAGTGTAGATAGTGTTGGGTTAAGGTTAACAAGTGTAGATAGTGTTGGGTTAAGGTTAGTGAGTGTAGACAGTGTTGGATTATGGTCAGTGAATGTAGATAGTGTTGGGTTAGTGTTAGCAAGTGATAGTGATATATCGGATCCTTAGACTTAATAAAACCTGTTCATGAACCTATTATCTCACAGGAAAAAAACTTGCTTGATAACATAGTTGCATTGATGCATAATACATTTGAAACATGATCATGACTAAGCTTGTTGAGGCTGGAGGAGCTTTAGTGAATCAGGTACATATAATAATTTAAGGGACAGGTGAGGCTGGAGAGAACTTTAGTGAATCAGCTACATACGATAACATAGGGACAGGTGAGGCTGGAGAGAGCTTTCATGAATTAGCTGCATAGAATAAGTTAGCGACTGGTGAGGCTGGAGTTAGCTTTAGTGAATCAGCTGCATACAATAACATAGGGACAGGTGAGGCTGGAGGGAGCTTTAGTGAATCAGTTGCATATAATAACATAGGGACAGGTGAGGCTGGAGTGAGCTTTAGTGAATCAGCTGCATACAATAACATAGGGACAGGTGAGGCTGGAGGGAGCATCAGTGAATCAGGTACATATAATGACATAAGGACAGGTGAGGCTGGAGGGAGCTTTAGTGAATCAGGTACATAGAATAACATAGGGACAGGTGAGGCTGGAGGGAGGTTTAGTAAATGAGGTACATAGAATAACATAGGCACAGGTTATGCTGGAGGGAGCTTTAGGGAATCAGCTGCATAAAATAACATAGGACAGGTGAGGCTGGAGAGAGCAGCTTAAGTGAATCAGATATGTATAATGACATAAGGACTGAAGAGGCTGGAGGGAGCTTTAGTGAATCAGGTACATAGAATAACATAGGCGCAGGTTAGGCTGGAGGAAGCTTTATTGAATCAGCTGTATAGACAAATGTATGGACTGATGAGGCTGGAGGGAGTTTTAGTGAATCAGCTGCATAGACTGACGTAAGGACTGATAAAGCTGGTGGGAGCTTTAGTGAATCAGCTATAGATAGTGTTGGGTTAGTTTTAGCGAGTGTAGATAGTGTTGGGTTAGAGTTAGTGGGTGTAAATAGTGTTGGGTTAAGATTAGCGAGTGTAGATAGTGTTGGGTTAAGGTTAGTGAGTGTAGATAGTTTTGGGTTACAATTAGTGAGTGTAGATAGTGTTGGGTTAAGGTTAGCAAGTGTACATAGTGTTGGGTTAAGGTTCACTAGTGTAGATAGTGTTGGGTTAAGGTTAGTGAGTGTAGATTAAGGTCAGCAAATGTAGAAAGTGTTGGGTTAGTGTTAGCAAGTGTAGTTCGTGTTGGGTTAGAGTTAGTGAGTGATAGTGTTGGGTTAGGGTTAGTGAGTGTAGATAGTGTTGGGTTAAGGTTAGCGAGTGTAGATAGTGTTGGGTTAAGCAGTGTATATATGCTCGCCGTATTCAGCATTGCACCAGCAGCTCACAAGAGCTGCTGGTGCAATGCCAACCCCTGCAGACTCGCGGCCAATAGGCCACCAGCAGGAAGGTGTCATTCAACCCGATCGTACTTGATCGGGTTGATTTCCGGCGATGTTTGTCCGCCTGCTCGGAGCAGCAGTCTTTGTGACCACTGCTTCATAACTGCTGTTTCTGGCGAGTCTGAAGACTCGCTAGAAACACGGGGCATCAAGCTCCATTTGGAGCTTGATAAATATGCCCCATAGTGTTGAATTATGGCCAGCAAATGTAGATAATATTGGGTTAGTGTTAGCAAGTGTATTTTGTGTTGGGTTAGAGTTAGTGAGTGTAGATAGAGTTGGGTTAGGGTTAGTGAGTGTAGATAGTGTTGGGTTAGAGTTAATGAGTTTAGATAGGGTTGGTTTAGCGTTAGTGAGTTTAGATAGGGTTGGTTTAGAGTTAGTGAGTGTAGATAGGGTTGGGTTAGAGTTAGTGAGTGTAGATAGTGTTGGGTTAAGGTTAGTGAGTATAGATAGTGTTGGGTTAATGTAAGCAAGTATAGATACTGTTGGGTTAGAGTTAATGAGTGTATATAGTGTCTGGTTAGAGTTAGTGAGTATAGATAGTGTTGGGTTAGAGTTAGTGATTGTAGATAGTGTTGGGTTAGAGTTAGTGAGTGTAGATAGTGTAGGTTAGGGTTAGCGAGTGTAGATAGTGTTGGGTTAAGGTTAGTGAGTGTAGGTAGTGTTGGGTTAGAGTTAGTGAGTGTAGATAGTGTTGGGTTAGAGTTAGTGATTGTAGATAGTGTTGGGTTAGAGTTAGCAAGTGTAGATAGTGTTAGTTGGACCTAGTGAGTGTAGATAGTCTTGGATTAGAGTTAGTGAGTGTAGATAGTGTTGGGTTAGAATGAATGTGTGTAGATCGTTTTGGGTTAAGGTTAGTGAGTGTATATAGCGTTGTGTTAGAGTTAGTGAGTGTAGATAGTGTTGGTTGAGAGTTAGTGAGTGTAGATAGTGTTGGTTGAGAGTTAGTCAGTGTAGATAGTGTTGGGATAGGGTT
>NC_069505.1:423812017-423872017 GCF_027579735.1 Bombina bombina
ATATATATATATATATATATATATATATACACATACTATATATAACAGGTTATGGGTACATATATAACAGGACACCTTGCCATCCCACAGCAGGTACTGACACAGCTCGAGACAGAATATGGCAGTAAAGACCTAATAGTCTCAGAGGGTAGTAGCGATATTAGAACCCAAATACTAATAGTAAAAACAAAGATGAAGCAATAGGATATTGCCCCTCCTACAGTGCTCCACCAATCACATGTTAAACAACACAGCTATGTGCTATCATCAGTGTACAGTTTCATAACAATTCTATTCAATCAAACCTATTAATAATATTGTTAATAAACAGCTAATAATATCATAGCCATATTAATGTGTGCATAGCTAATCATACTCATGCATGTGTACAAAAACAAACTAACATGTGTATAAGTGAGTGTGTTTCCCAACGTGTACCTATATTTATAATATGCATACTCTTAATTGTGCTGCAGCTTAATGTTAAAAGGCCAATAAAACTGACATATTTTTTTAGTCACACTAGCAAGTAGGAATCTGATCTTTGTACCTTAAATTATATGAAGGTAGCAGGGTATTAATTTACTGACCGATAACGATGTCTGTGTGTGGAACAGGACGTCATCCATAACGTATCTAACTATGGTGTAACTCACCGGCCGATTTCACGGGCTAGAGGGGGCTTACCAGCGTGATCATAACGCTCATGGCTGTGATGCCTCGTGGACTAGCCAACATAGAGCGTGTGTCGGATGACAGTATTTGTGTTAGAATAGTAAGGAGGAGCGAGCAAGTGGCAGTCTGCCTTCAGTGCCTGTGCCGCTGACCAATAAGCTGCTTTGCCAATGCCGGCAGCCAGGCAGATCCAACGCCCCCCTGCTGTAGGCGCCCTAAGACGGCTGCCTCAAGGGTGGCAGATTAAAAACCAGGTACGCTGAGTCAGAAAAGACACAAGCGTAAATGTAGAATTTTTTATAACTAAGTGAGAGGTTTAAATAGTGTTGATTAGGAGGGCGAATGAATTCAATTCCGCTCGAATTACACAGGTTTTTAACTTGCATCGATCTGCGTCAGATTGATATTGCGGGATCGTATGTTACGTCACAAATTTCAACATTTGCAGATCTTGACACTTTGATAACTACAGCGGATCAATCTCGCGACAATTACGACGCGGAATTCCAGCATATTTTCAGTTGTCGCTTTGATAAATAGGCTCCTTGGTGTTAGGGTTAATTATCCAGTTAGGGTTAGTTATTGAGTTAGGGTTAGGATTTAGGTTAGGATAAATGTTTGTGGGTAGGATTAAAGATTCTGTTAGGCTTAGGAATAGGGGGTTAGGGATTTGGATTGTTAGGATGATTAACTTGGATCTCAGAATAGAAGTGCACTGCTGCCCGCTCTAGTTCATAAGGGGTTAAATAGAATGGTCATTTTACGGCCTCCGGACATAACTGCTGAGATTTTGCCAATATAAGGGGTGATTCCCAACAAGAACATTTTTCATACAAAAACAATTTAATATTTAAAAATATAATCTGTCCCTTTAGTCTGAAAATAAAATGTGAAATGTCCTGAGCATATTCTAAGTAAAAAGGTCTTCCATGGGGTGATTCTTGGAATTATGACTCACGGCATTATGTGCAATCGCTGCTCTGAACTGATGTGTCAGAGAAATTCTAAATCAAACCAACATTCTCAGCATCTGGTTTAAAGCTGCAGCTTTCATCAGCAAAATAATTTTACAACAAATTTACAACAATACTACAAATTTGTGCTTAATGATAATAGGGAAATTAAAAACAGCAAATGACTTCCATGTGACAATATTATTGTGAGAACCCTCCTGCAAAGCAGAACCATTAGACTATACACAAATATGTTCTGCAATAAGAACACATATTAGTGATATTATTAAAGGGACATGAAACCCTACAATTTTTTCTTCATTATTCAAATATAAATAAAATTTTCCACTTTACTTTAATTATCAAATTTGCTTTGTTCTCATGTTATTCTTTGTTTAAAAAATATCTGGATAGGTAGCGTGCACTAAATGACAAGGAATAGTGCTGACATCTAGTGCTCTTGCTAATGTATAACATTATTATAAAACTGCTGCCATCTAGTGCTCTTGCTAATGTATAACATTATTATAAAACTGCTGCCATCTAGTGCTCTTTCTAATGTATAACATTATTATAAAACTGCTGACATCTAGTGCTCTTGCTAATGTATAATATTATTATAAAACTGCTGCCATCTAGTGCTCCTGCTAATGACTAACATTATTATAAAACTGCTGCCATCTAGTTCTCTTGCTAATGTATAGCATTGTTATAAAACTGCTGCCATCTAGTGCTCTCGCTAATGTATAACATTATTATAAAACTGCTGCTATCTAGTGCACTCGCTAATGTATTACATTGTTATAAAACTGCTGCCATCTAGTGCTCTTGCTAATAAATAACATTGTTATAAAACTGCTGCCATCTAGTGCTCTGGCTAATGTATAACATTATTATATAACTGCTGCCATCTAGTGCTCCTGCTATTGTATAACAGTATTATAAAACTGCTGCCATCTAGTGCTCTTGCTAATGAATAACATTATTATAAAACTGCTGCCATCTAGTACTCTCTCTAATGTATAACATTATTATAAAAATGCTGCCATCTAGTGCTCTTGCTTATGTATTACATTATTATAAAAATGCTGCCATATAGTGCTCTTACTAATGTATAACATTACTATAAATCTGCTGCCATCTAGTGCTCTCGCAAATGTATAACATTGTTATAAAACTGCTGCCATCTAGTGCTCTTGCTAATGTATAACATTGTTATAAAACTGCTGCCATCTAGTGCTCTTGCTAATGTATAACATTATTATAAAACTGCTGCCATCTAGTGCTCTTGCTAATGTATAACAGTATTATAAAACTGCTGCCATCTAGTGCTCTTGCTAATGTATAACATTGTTATAAAACTGCTGCCATCTAGTGCTCTTGCTAATGTATAACATTGTTATAAAACTGCTGCCTTCTAGTGCTCTTGCTAATGTATAAAATTATTATATAACTGCTGCCATCTAGTACTCTCGCTAATGTATAACATTATTATAAAACTGCTGCCGTCTAGTGCTCTTGCTAATGTATAACATTGTTATAAAACTGCTGACATCTAGTGCTCTTGCTAATGTATAACATTATTATAAAACTGCTGCCATCTAGTGCTCTTGCTAATGTATAACATTGTTATAAAACTGCTGCCATCTAGTTTTCTTGCTAATGTATAACATTGTTATAAAACTGCTGCCATCTAGTGTTCTTGCTAATGTATAACATTATTATAAAACTGCTGCCATCTAGTGCTCTTGCTAATGTATAACATTATTATAAAACTGCTGCCATCTAGTGCCCCTGCTAATGTATAACATTATTATATAACTGCTGCCATCTAGTACTCTTGCTAATGTATAACATTGTTACATAACTGCTGCCATCTAGTGCTCTTGCTAATGTATAACATTGTTATACAACTGCTGCCATCTAGTGTTCATGCTAATGTATCACATTATTATATAACTGCTGCCATCTAGTGCTCTTGCTAATGTATAACATTGTTATAAAACTGCTGCCATCTAGTGCTCTTGCTAATGTATAACATTGTTATAAAACTGCTGCCATCTAGTGCTCTTGCTAATGTATAACATTGTTATAAAACTGCTGCCATCTAGTGCTCTTGCTAATGTATAACAGTATTATAAAACTGCTGCTATCTAGTTCTCTTGCTAATGTATAACATTGTTATAAAACTGCTGCCATCTAGTGCTCTTGCTAGTGTATAACATTGTTATAAAATTGCTGCCATCTAGTGCTCTTGCTAATGTATAACATTATTGTAAACTGCTGCCATCTAGTGCTCTTGCTAATGTATAACATTATTATATAACTGCTGCCATCTAGTGCTCTTGCTAATGTATAACATTGTTATAAAACTGCTGCCATCTAGTGATCTTGCTAATGTATAACATTATTATAAAACTGCTGCCATCTAGTGCTCCTGCTAATGTATAACATTGTTATAAAACTTCTGCCATCTAGTGCTCTTGCTAATGTATAACATTGTTATAAAACTGCTGACATCTAGTGCTCTTGCTAATGTATAACATTATTATAAAACTGCTGCCATCTAGTGCTCTTGCTAATGTATAACATTATTATAAAACTGCTGCCATCTAGTGCTCTTGCTAATGTATAACATTGTTATAAAACTGCTGCCATCTAGTGTTCTTGCTAATGTATAACATTGTTATAAAACTGCTGCCATCTAGTGTTCTTGCTAATGTATAACATTATTATAAAACTGCTGCCATCTAGTGCTCTTGCTAATGTATAACATTATTATAAAACTGCTGCCATCTAGTGCCCCTGCTAATGTATAACATTATTATATAACTGCTGCTATCTAGTACTCTTGCTAATGTATAACATTGTTACATAACTGCTGCCATCTAGTGCTCTTGCTAATGTATAACATTGTTATACAACTGCTGCCATCTAGTTTTCATGCTAATGTATCACATTATTATATAACTGCTGCCATCTAGTGCTCTTGCTAATGTATAACATTGTTATAAAACTGCTGCCATCTAGTGCTCTTGCTAATGTATAACATTATTATAAAACTGCTGCCATCTAGTGCTCTTGCTAATGTATAACATTGTTATAAAACTGCTGCCATCTAGTGCTCTTGGTAATGTATAACATTATAATATAACTGCTGCCATCTAGTGCTCTTGCTAATGTATAACATTGTTATAAAACTGCTGCCATCTAGTGCTCTTGCTAATGTATAACATTATTATATAACTGCTGCCATCTAGTACTCTCGCTAATGTATAACATTATTATAAAACTGCTGCCGTCTAGTGCTCTTGCTAATGTATAACATTGTTGTAAAACTGCTTCTATATAGTGCTAAAGATGCGTGCACACTCAGGAACTTACTTCCCTACTTTTCAACATAGGATAACAAGAAAACAAAGAAAATGTAATAATAGAAGTAAATTGGAAAGTTGTTTAAAAATGTATGTTCTGAATCATGAAGGACAATTTTTGGATTTTATGTCCCTTTAAACTAACAAATATTTAAGTGACATGAAACTCAAAATGTATCTTTCATGATTCAGACAGAACATACATTTTCAAACAACCTTATAATTTACTTCTATAATCAAATTTGTTTCATTCTCTTGATACCCTTTGTTGAAAAGCATATCTAGGTAGGCTCAGGAGCAGCAATGCACTGCTAGGAGCTAGCTGATCACATCAGGTGAGCCAATTAGTGTGTTATTATTGCCCACTCAGTTTAATTAATATGCATATTAAAGACGTGGCGGTATGTTATATGCCCAGTCCTCATTGGTGCAGTACTAAAACTTACAATATGTAGCTGAACTGTAAATATGAGCAGGACTCAAATTAGCATGAAATGTATGTGTTTATTAATTGATTACTATACTTTATCATGACATCCCGTAGGATACATGACAATGGTCGATTACTAATTACTGTCTCTCCATTCATGGGGCTCCATGTACTAAGCCGTCAATTCATCCGTCATTTTAGACGCGGATAAACTCGCCGTTACTCGCCGCGGGCGAAATGGTGTCTGCTGTCACTATGTACTAATAATCCCCCAATAAATAGACAAGTCTAGCCCGCCGCGAGCAGTGGCGGATTATTGATAAATTTGACGCCTCGCTCGCCGCGACCAAGCTAATGTACTTAACTTTCAGTTGAATTGTCTGGCCAATTATTAACACGTGACATGCAAGGTGTCACGAACATCATAGTAGTCGCGGGAATAGAATTTTGCTCCTATAAAAGTTCAACTTATCTAAACAACTTTATTATTGTTCAAAATTTTTTGAAGAGTGATAACAGAGCGTTATTTTTGTAATATTTATTTACAATTTGGATATGGCTTCATCTGGATCTGATAATATATAAATATTAATATAAAAATAATTATAAAGATTGACAACTATACAATACAAATTTAAAATATAGATTACTCTTTAATTACAGTCGACAAATTTGGCGCAATTTATGTACATGGAAATGAGAGACAAATTAGACGCCAGTTATGCTGTACAATGCTGATATTACTGCCTTTTATATATGTCTAGACTGGCGTCTAGATTGACTTTCCTATTGTTTTGTACCTTGCCCGCCACCTAAAAGGTGGCGAGGCAAAAATAACGAGGTGGGAGCGGAAATTGTAGCGAGCGGACAAATAGATTTTTTAGTACATTCGTTTTTGGCGAGTTGGTGGTCAAATGTGTCTAATTACAGTGAAAAATGGAGAGGTAGCGAGGTTTGGCGGATAAGTACGCTCGCAATTTTAAAGATGCGAGTTTGAACATAGTTGACGACTTTGTACATATCAGTTTGCGAGTTTTGACGCGAGATTTGTTGCGGGTAGCTCGCTGACTGCTTAGTACATGGAGCTCATGGTTTTGAAAAATAAATTGTTGTTCCATCTAAACTTCATTGAAAACAACAGTTTCTACCTGTTAGTTGGATAATACAGATAGCGACTTTATACATACTCACTACGTATATCTCGTCTCACTACATACACACATTTTTGGATGTAAGAATTCTTGTTGTTCTGTCTTAAATGAATCCTTGTTATATAACAATAAATGGCTATAGACGTGACTTTTGATAGCGATTCTCATTGTGTTTATGGGTAACGCATAACATGTTGCCTTTTGTTTATGTTGTACATATCCTAGCCAATCACTGGAGGGAGGTGTGTGGAAGCGTAAACAATATGGTAACCATACTGACGAAACAACGTCAGATGTCCTGTCCAATAGTTACTTCTTAGGCGTTGATAGGCCTAGTGATAGGCATGTAAATAACACGACCATTTGATTGGTCAGCCGAGTATTCTTAAGGATAGGTCTCACGACTACCGGGTTTGCCTTTTGAATAAGCTGAGGCGAAATGCGCATTAAAGCGACACTACTCCGTGCTTAACGTTATATTTAGTATATGTGTGAAAGATGTTCCACATATATTTAGTTGATATGATTTAACAAAGCTTTGTTGCACTGGGGACTGGTATTACGATATTACGAAATTGCTACCATATTGGTAATCATATCCCTTTTATTTTATTGTATACTCTCACACCTATCCTGATATTTTCTATAGGCTAGTAGCAACTGTCAGCTGTGTGATAAATGTTCCACAGTGACTCAGTATTACCTGATACTATGTAATATATGTAATATGATACGTTTTCTTTAGTATATGTGTGAAAGATGTTCCATATATATTTAGTTGATATGATCTTGCTCATTTGTACTGTATAATATTAGGATATTGCTACCATATTGGGAATCATATCCCGCTTCTATTTAATTGCATACTAATACACTAATCCAGATAATTTCTATATGCTAGTAGCAATTGTGTAAACTGTATGAAACGTTCCACAGTAACTTAGTGTTATATAATTAGCTAAAGTTATTCAGTAACTAGATGATACAATATCATTTGATTTGACTGGGACAGTGTCCCTATTTCTATATCAACTTCTCATATAAATACAATTGTTGCCCAGTCCCCTCATATATATATCTACTGGGGTGTCCCTCACTGGTCAGACCAGTACTCTGTGTATATTTAACGTTAGGCATTTTAATACATTTTTGTATATTTCCTTATGTTTAAAGGGCAACTCCCCCCCTTCTTTTATATTTTTTATTATTAAAAGTTAAATTGTATTGCTCTGTGTGTCGTTGTTTCTCTCACTCTTGATCAGTAACTTACATAACTTCAGTAACCAGCTAGACTATTCTATAGATTTAATCAATAGCACACAATGTACAGTGATCTACAGACAGATACAGTGATCTACAGACACAGTGATCTACAGATAGGTACAGTGATCTACAGAGACAGTGATCTACAGACACATTGATCTACAGACAGATATAGGGGCCTATTTATGATGGTGCGAGTGGACATGATCCTATATAGCGGATCATGTCCGCTGCACATTGATAAATGCCGACAGCATACGCTCTCTGCATTTATCATTGCACCAGCAGTTCTTGTCAACTGCTGGTGCAATACTGCCCCCTGCAGATTTGCTGCCAATCAGCAGCTAGCAGGGGGTGTCAATCAACCCGATCGTATTCGATTTGGTTGATTTCTGTCGATTTCTGTCCCCCGCCTCAGAGCAGGCGGACAGGTTATGGAGCAGCGGTCTTCAAACGGGGCATCAAGCTCCATACAGAGCTTTATAAATATGCCCCATAGTGATCTAGAGTCACTGTGATCTATAGACAGATATAGTGATCTAGAGTCACAGTGATCTACAGACAGATACAGTGATCTACAGACAGATACAGTGATTTACAGACAGATACAGTGATCTACAGACACAGTGATCCTACAGACAGATACAGTGATCTACAGACAGATACAGTGATCTACAGACACAGTGATCCTACAGACAGATACAGTGATCTACAGACAGATACAGTGATCTACAGACACAGTGATTTACAGACAGATACAGTGATTTACAGACAGATACAGTGATCTACAGACAGATACAGTGATTTACAGTCACAGTGATTTACAGACAAATACAGTGATCTACCGACAGACACAGTGATCTACAGACAGATACAGTGATTTACAGACAGATACAGTGATCTACAGACAGACACAGTGATCTACAGACAGACACATTGATCTACAGACAGACACAGTGATCTACAGACAGATACAGTGATCTACAGACAGATACAGTGATTTACAGACAGATACAGTGATCTACAGACAGATACAGTGATTTACAGACAGACACAGTGATCTACAGACAGATACAGTGATTTACAGACAGACACAGTGATCTACAGACAGATACAGTGATTTACAGACAGACACAGTGATCTACAGACAGATACAGTGATTTACAGACAGATACAGTGATTTACAGACAGATACAGTGATTTACAGACAGATATAGTGATCTAGAGTCACAGTGATCTACAGACAGATACAGTAATCTACAGACAGATATAGTGATCTAGAGTCACAGTGATCTACAGACAGATACAGTGATCTACAGACAGATACAGTGATTTACAGACAGATACAGTGATCTACAGACAGATATAGTGATCTAGAGTCACAGTGATCTACAGACAGATACAGTGATTTACAGACAGATACAGTGATTTACAGACAGATATAGTGATCTAGAGTCACAGTGATCTACAGACAGATACAGTAATCTACAGACAGATATAGTGATCTAGAGTCACAGTGATCTACAGACAGATACAGTGATCTACAGACAGATACAGTGATCTAGAGACACATAACTTCCGTAAACAACTAGACTATTCTATAGATTTAATGGGATGTATGAGTGTAAATCGATAGCACACAATGTACAACCTGTGATCTACAGACAATTGACTTCCTCAGGACACTATTTAAGAAAAAGCGTACGTTGTTTTTTAGAGAGTTGATGTGATCGCACTTTGTCTTCACTAATGTTTTCATTAGCCACTACAGCTCCGTCTGCAAAACAATTTGTCACAATGAGCTGACGTTGCTTCTTTTTACACTGAAGCACAAATACTCATTATCTTTTCTTTAACAGGATGGACAGGACAGTCCAGACTCTCTGGGAATTGAAGGGTTTAGCGAAAATCTCTTTCCCCTATCGAGTATCCCTGGTTCCCCGACTGCTGAACGCTATCTGTGTGAGATTGATAAAGTTTCATTATCCCCTGCCCAGTCCTGGGACAGCTGGCTGAAAGCTGAAAATAACCCAGGTAAGGAATTTCTCCTTATTTTTATAATATTAAAAACATTCGTAAAATAAGATTGTTTTACAAGTCTATGCGTTTCACCCAACTTTTTTTTAAAATCTTTTAATAAGTGATTATTTTTAAAACCCCAAATTCAAACATTTTCTGAAATAAATAAATATACAGTAAAACCATTCTTTTTAACCCATCTTTACCCAATGTTAAATTAACCCCTTGAATACCAGATAGGGTTAATGCATTGTGAAATACATTAGAGCGCTCTCTTATTTGCAGGTAGAACTCATTTATCACCTGAACTATAGAAATTATGTGGTTGTGACCAGAAGATTTGCAAAGTCACATAGGTCATCCCCCATCTATAAATGTGTGAGGATCATTCCTGTTAATCCCAGCAGTAAACATGTAACATTATATTTACGGCTGGGAAGATAGATGGTTATTTCACATGAATAATATGTGATTGGGTACGATTTACATATTAGTCTGTGAACCACAAAGAGAGAGTGTTTAAAAGATTTAAGTGCCTTAAAATAAATTAAATCATTATTTAGATAACTTACTTTAAACTGGAAAACAAAATTGAATGTGAATTTGTTGAAGTAACTTTAATTAGGATTAATTAATAAAGAAGTGTGCTGGTAGCTGTAATCATTTGTAGCACAATATGCCAACATTTTTATTAGTGTAGCAGCTAAGGGTACCTGATTTTATAGGGTTAAAGACTGGTCAAATAATAAAGGATTGCAGTATTCACCCTATCATTATTCAGGGTTATGTATATGTGACACAGCCATTCAGAAACTGTACTGGGGTATGTTATAATCAGAGCTAAACATTTCCACTGGTTTCTAGAGGTTGTAAAAAATTAAGCGTTCTCCTATTTTTAACACTCACACCTAGATGAGGAATTTTGCGTGTGTGTTTTAACGCTGAAAAAAAATGACCATTTCAGTGTTAAAACAGCAACGCAGCCATTACGAGTCTTGTCGGTATAGCTGTACCGCAAACCTTTTAGCCTGTAACGCAACGTCAGTCCCGCTTTTAAAAATTTTTTTTTTTAAATTAACCGCTAGTTTTAGAGTTTTGTCGGTATAGACCTGCGGTACTAACGAGCCTTTTTATTCCAGCGCCCCCTGGTATTACGAGTTGTCTGAATGGCTGTGTTAGCCTCAGAAAAGTGAGCGTTGAGCCAAATTTAGCTTCACTTCAACCCTCAATACCAGCGTTGCTTAGGGTAGCGGTAAGATGGAAAAACGTGCTCGTGCATGATTTCCCCATAGGAAACAATGGGGCTGAGCTGGCTGATAAAAAACCTAACACCTGCAATAAAGCAGCGTTCAGCTCCTAACGCAGCCCCATTGTTTCCTATGGGGAAACACTTTCTAAGTCTACACCTAACACCCTAACATGAACCCCGAGTCTAAACACCCCTAACCTTACACTTATTAACCCCTAATCTGCCGCCCCCGCTTTCGCTGACACCTGCATTATACTATTAACCCCTAATCTGCCGATCCGGACACTGCCGCAACCTACATTATCCCTATGAAGCCCTAATCTGCCGCCCCTAACATCGCCGACACCTATATTATATTTATTACCCCCTAATCTGTACCCCTCCCAACGTCGCCGCCACCTACCTACACTTATTAACCCCTAATCTGCCGACCGGACATCGCCACCACTATAATAAATGTATTAACCCCTAAACCGCCGCACTCCTGCCTTACAAACACTATAATAAATCGTATTAACCCCTAATCTGCCCTCCCTAACATCGCCGCCACCTACCTACAATTATTAACCCCTAATCTCCCGCCCTCCAACGTCGCCGCTACTATAATAAAGTTATTAACCCCTAAACCTAAGTCTAACCCTAACCCTAACACCCCCCTAACTTAAATATAATTTAAAGAAATCTAAATAAATTTACTATAATTAAATAAATTATTCCTATTTAAAACTAAATACTTACCTATAAAATAAACCCTAAAATAGCTACAATATAATTAATAATTACGTTGTAGCTATTTTAGGATTTATATTTATTTTACAAGCAACTTTGTATTTATTTTAACTAGGTACAATAGCTATTAAATAGTTAATAACTATTTAATAGCTACCTAGTTAAAATAATTACAAAATTACCTGTAAAATAAATCCTAACCTAAGTTACAAATACACCTAACACTACACTATCAATAAATTAATTAAATAAATTACCTACAATTATCTAAACTAAAATACAATTAAATAAACTAAACTATATTACAAAAAAAACAAACACTAAATTAAAAAAAATAAAAAAATCTTACAAGAATTTTAATCTAATTACACCTAATCTAAACCCCCTAATAAAATAAAAAAGCCCCCCAAAATAATAAAATGCCCTACCCTATACTAAATTACAAAGTAATCAGCTCTTTTACCAGCCCTTAAAAGGGCTTTTTGCGGGGCATTGCCCCAAAGTAATCAGCTCTTTTACCTGTAAAAAACATTACAACCCACCACCCACACACCCCTACTCTAAAACCCACCCGATCCCCCCTTAAAAAAACCTAACACTACCCCCCTAAAGATCACCCTACCTTGAGTCATCTTCAGCCAGCCGGCCACCGATGGGACAGAAGAGGACATCCGGAGCGGCAGAAGTCTTGATCCAATCGGGGCAGAAGAGGTCACTAGTTAAATATTATTAACCCCTAATCTGCCACCCCTAACATCGCCGCCATCTACATTATACTTATTAACCCTAATCTGCCGCCCCCAACGTCGCAGCCACTATTCTAAATTTATTAACCACTAAACCTAAGTCTAACCCTAACACTCCCTAACTAAATAAAACCTACAATTATTATCTAAATTATTCCTATTTAAAACTAAATACTTACCTATAAAATAAACCATAAACTAGCTACAATATAACTAATAGTTACATTGTAGCTAGCTTAGGGTTTATTTTTATTTTGCAGGCAAGTTTGTATTTATTTTAACTAGGTACAATAGTTATTAAATAGTTATTAACTATGTAATAACTACCTAGCTAAAATAAAGACAAATTTACCTTTAAAATAAAACCTAACCTAAGTTACACTAACACCTAACACTACACTATAATTAAATCAATTACCTACATTAAATACAATTAAATAAATTAAATTAAATTAGCTAAATTACAAAAAAAACACTAAATTACTGAAAATAAAAAACAAATTACAAGATATTTAAACTGATTACACCTAATCTAATAGCCCTATCAAAATAAAAAAAAAACCCTAGCCTAACCTAAACTATCAATAGCCCTTAAAAGGGCCTTTTGTGGGGCATTGCCCCAAAGAAATCAACTCTTTTACCTGTAAAAAACATACAAACAACCCCCCAACAGGTGTAAATAAGTATAATGTAGGTGTCGGCGATGTCTGGGGCAGCAGATTAGAGGTTAATAAGTGTAAGATTAGGGGTGTTTAGACTCGGGGTTCATGTTAGGGTGTTAGGTATAAACATAACTTTTATTTCCCCATAGAAATCAAGGGGCTGCGTTACTGAGATTTACGCTGCTTTTTTGCAGGTGTTAGACTTTTTCTCAGCCGGCTCTCCCCATTGATGTCTATGGGGAAATCGTGCATGAGCACGTACAACCAGCTCACTGATTACTTAAGCAGCGCTGGTATTGGAGTGCGGTATGGAGCTCAATTTTGCTCTACGCTCACTTCTTGCCTTTTAACGCGGGGTTTGTAAAAACCTGTAATACCAGCGCTGTAGGTAAGTGAGTGGTGAGAAAAACTGCACGGTAGCACCGCATAGCTCATAATGCAAAACTTGTAATCTGGTCGAAAATTATCCAAAATAAAAACAATTACACCTAATCTAATAGCCCTATCAAAATCAAAAAGTCCCCCCCAAAATAAACCCCCCCTAGCCTACAATAAACTACCAATAGCTCTTAAAAGGCCTTTTGTAGGGAATTGCCCTAAAGAAATCAGCTCTTTTTCCTGTAAAAAAAATACAAAGACCCCCTAACAGTAAAACCCACCACCCAACCAACCCCCCAAAATAAAAAAACCTAACTCTAAAATAAACTAAGCTACCCATTGCCCTGAAAAGCACATTTGTAGGGACATTGCCCTTAAAAGGGCATTCAGCTCTTTTTCATTGCCCTTAAAAAGGCATTTAGCTCTTTTAGGAAAGCCCAAAACCCTAATCTAAAAAAAAAAACACCCAAAAAAGTTTAAAAAATCCTAACACTAATCCCAGACAATCCACTTTTTTTGAAGTCCGGACATCCAGGCGGCGAGTAGTCTTCATCTAGGTGGCGAGGTCTTCATCCATCCAGGCGGCATCTTCTACCTTCATCCGGGCGGCGCGGAGCGGCTCCATCCTGAAGATATCCGGCGCGGAGCATCCTCTTCATAAGGGAGCCTTTTCAAAATGGTGTCCTTTGCATTCCTATTGGCTGATTTGATTTTTTAAATTCAAATCAGCCAATAGGATGAGAGCTACTGAAATCCTATTGGCTGTTGAAATCAGCCAATAGGATGAGAGCTACTGAAATTCTATTGGCTATTCAATCAGCTAATAGAATTTCAGTCGCTCTCATCCTATTGACTGATTTGAATTTCAAAAATCAAATCAGCCACTAGGAATGAAAGGGACTCCATTTTGAAAGGCTCCCCTGCATTGAAGATTTAGTATACAGTGGCGACCATATAAAGAGGATAATCCGTGCCGGTGTCTTCAGGATAGAGCCGCTCTGCGTCACCCGGATGAAGATAGAAGATGCCGTCTGGATGGATGAAGACCTCGCCGCCTGGATGAGGATGGCTGTCCGGACTTCAGAAACTGTAAGTGGATCGTCGGGGGTTAGTGTTTCTTAAAAGAACTAAATGCCCTTTTAAGGGCAATGAAAAAGAGCTGAATGCCCTTTTAAGGGCAATTTCCATACAAATGCCATTTTCAGGGCAATGGGTAGATCAGTATTTTTAGAGTTAGGTTTTTTATTTTGGGGGGTTGGTTGGGTGGTGGGTTTTGCTGTTGGGGGGCTCTTTGCATTTTTTACAGAAAAAAAGGGCTGATTTCTTTAGGGCAATGCCCTACAAAAGGCCCCTTTAAGGGCTAATGGTAGTTTATTGTAGGCTAGGGTTTTTTTATTTTGGGGGGGGGATTTTTATAGGGCTATTAGATTAGGTGTAATTGTTTTTATTTTGGATAATTTCATTTGTTATATTTTGTATTTTAGTATTTTTTTATTTTTTGTAATTTAGTATTTTGAATTTTTTGTAACTGTTGATTTAATTTTCTCTTGTAAGGTGTATCCAGTCCACGGATCATCCATTACTTGTGGGATATTCTCCTTCCCAACAGGAAGTTGCAAGAGGATCACCCACAGCAGAGCTGCTATATAGCTCCTCCCCTAACTGCCATATCCAGTCATTCTCTTGCAACTCTCAACATAGCTGGAGGTAGTAAGAGGAAAGTGGTGTAATATAGTTAGTTTTTTCTTCAATCAAAAGTTTATTGTTTTTAAATGGTACCGGAGTTGTACTATTTTCTCTCAGGCAGCATTTGGAAGAAGAATCTGCCTGCGTTTTCTATGATCTTAGCAGAAGTAACTAAGATCCACTGCTGTTCGCACATATGTCTGAGGGGTGAGGTAACTTCAAAGGGAGAATGGCGTGCAGGTTATCCTGCAATAAGGTATGTGCAGTTTTAAGTTTTTCTAGGGATGGAATTGCTAAAAAATGCTGCTGATACAGGATTAATGTAAGTTAAGCCTAAATACAGTGATTTAATAGCGACTAGTAACAGGCTTACTATAAGAGGTATAGACTCTTATAAATGTGCAATATAAATCGTTTGCTGGCATGTTTAATCGTTTTTATATATGCTTTGGTGATAAAACTTATTGGGGCTTAGTTTTTTCCACATGGCTAGCTTGATTTTTGCCTAAAAACAGTTTCCTGAGGCTTACCACTGTTATGGTATGAGTGGGAGGGGCCTATATTAGCGCTTTGTTGCGCACTTAAAATTACAGACAGAGACATTCAGCTTCCCTCAGCAGTCCCCTGTATGCTATAGGACATCTCTGAAGGGCTCAAAAGGCTTCAAAAGTCATGTATTGAGGAAGGTAAAGCCACAGTAGAGCTGTGGCAGTTGTTTGTGACTGTTTAAAAAACGTTGTTTTTCAATTTGTTAATCCGTTTTTTGTATTAAGGGGTTAATCATCCATTTGCAAGTGGGTGCAATACTCTGCTAACTTGTTACATACACTGTAAAAATTTAGTTTGTCTAACCGGCTTTTTTTTACTGTTATTTCAAATTTTGACAAAATTTGTTTCTCTTAAAGGCACAGTAACGTTTTTTCTATTTGCTTGTTAACTTGATTTAAAGTGTTTTCCAAGCTTGCTAGTCTCATTGCTAGTCTGTACAAACATGTCTGACATAAAGGAAGCTCTTTGTTCATTATGTTTAAAAGCCATGGTCTAACCCCATAGGAGAATGTGTACTAAATGTATTGATTTCACTTTAAACAATAAAGATCAGCCTTTATCTTTAAAAGAAATATCACCAGAAGATTCTGATGAGGGGGAAGTTATGCCGACTAACTCTCCCCACGTGTCAGACCCTTTGACTCCTGCTCAAGGGACTCACGCTAGAATGGCGCCAAGTACGTCAAAGACGCCCATAGCGATTACTTTACAGGACATGGCGGCAGTATTAGCCAGACTGCTTGAATTCAGAGGCAAGCACGATAGCTCTGGGGTTAGACGTAATACAGAGCGCGCAGATATTTTAAGTCCCATGTCTGATACTGCGCCACAATATGCAGAAGCTGAGGAAGGAGAGCTTCAGTCTGTGGGTGACGTCTCTGACTCGGGGAAACCTGATTCAGATATGTCTACATTTAAATTTAAGCTTGAGAACCTCTGGGTGTTGCTTGGAGAGGTTTTAGCTGCTCTGAATGACTGTGACACAATTGCAGTGCCAGAGAAATTGTGTAGACTGGATAAATACTACGCAGTGCCGGTGTGTACTGACGTTTTTCCAATACCTAAAAGGTTTACAGAAATTATTACTAAAGAGTGGGACAGACCCGGTGTGCCATTTTCCCCCCTCCGATTTTTAGAAAAATGTTTCCAATAGACGCCACCACACGGGACTTATAGCAGACGGTCTCTAAGGTGGAGGGAGCAGTTTCTACTTTAGCAAAGCGTACCACTATCCCTGTCGAGGACAGTTGTGCTTTTTCAGATCCAATGGATAAAAAATTAGAAGGTTATCTTAAGAAAATGTTTATTCAACAAGGTTTTATCTTGCAGCCCCTTGCATGCATTGCTCCTGTCACTGCTGCTGCGGCGTTCTGGTTTGAGTCTCTGGAAGAGGCCTTTCAGACAGCTACTCCATTGACTGAAATACTTGACTGACAAGCTTAGAACACTTAAGCTAGCTAATTCTTTTGTTTCTGATGCCATTGTTCATTTGACTAAACTAACGGCTAAGAATTCTGGATTCGCCATCCAGGTGCGTAGAGCACTATGGCTTAAATCTTGGTCAGCTGACGTGACTTCAAAGTCTAAATTACTTAACATTCCCTTCAAGGGGCAGACCCTATTTGGGCCTGATTTGAAGGAA
Organism: Bombina bombina; assembly: GCF_027579735.1. Taxonomy (NCBI): domain Eukaryota; kingdom Metazoa; phylum Chordata; class Amphibia; order Anura; family Bombinatoridae; genus Bombina; species Bombina bombina. The sequence goes on from NC_069505.1 coordinate 423,829,524, forward strand.
ATTATTGCTGACATTACTGGAGGTAAGGGTCATACCCTTCCTCAGGACAGGGCTAAATCAAGGGCCAAACAGTCTAATTTTCGTGCCTTTCGAAACTTCAAGGCAGGTGCAGCATCAACTTAATCTACTCACTCTTGTCACCTATCAGCGATGCATATCCCAGGTGTAGAGAACTGGGAGGTGGATTTTCTAACTCGTCAGACTTTTCATCCGGGGGAGTGGGAACTCCATCCGGAGGTGTTTGCTCTATTGGTTCATCGTTGGGGCAAAGCGGAAATGGATCTAATGGCGTCTCGCCAGAACGCCAAGCTTCCTTGTTACGGATCCAGGTCCAGGGACCCAGAGGCGGCGCTAATAGATGCTCTAGCAGCGCCTTGGTTCTTCAACCTGGCTTGTGTGTTTCCACCGTTTCCTCTGCTCCCTCAACTGATTGCCAAAATCAAACAGGAGAGAGCATCGGTGATCTTGATAGCGCCTGCGTGGCCACGCAGGACCTGGTATGCAGACCTAGTGGACATGTCATCCTTTCCACCATGGACTCTGCCTCTGAGACAAGACCTTCTACTACAAGGTCCTTTCACTCATCCGAATCTAATTTCTCTGAGACTGACTGCATGGAGATTGAACGCTTGATTTTATCAAAGCGTGGCTTCTCTGAGTCAGTCATTGATACCCTAATACAGGCATGAAAGCCTGTCACCAGGAAAATCCACCATAAGATATGGCGCAAATATCTTCATTGGTGTGAATCCAAGAATTACTCATGGAGTAAGGTTAGGATTCCTAGGATATTGTCTTTTCTCCAAGAGGGTTTGGAAAAAGGATTATCAGCTAGTTCTTTAAAGGGACAGATTTCTGCTCTGTCTATTCTTTTGCACAAGCGTCTGGCAGAGGTTCCAGACGTCCAGGCATTTTGTCAGGCTTTGGTTAGAATTAAGCCTGTGTTTAAACCTGTTGCTCCCCCATGGAGCTTAAACTTGGTTCTTAAAGTTCTTCAAGGGGTTCCGTTTGAACCCCTTCATTCCATTGATATCAAACTTTTATCTTGGAAAGTTCTGTTTTTGATGGCTATTTCCTCGGCTTGTAGAGTCTCTGAGTTATCTGCTTTGCAATGTGATTCTCCTTATCTGATTTTCCATACAGATAAAGTAGTTCTGCGTACAAAACCTGGGTTTTTACCTAAGGTGGTTTCTAACAAGAATATCAATCAAGAGATTGTTGTTCCATCATTGTGTCCTAATCCTTCCTCAAAGAAGGAACATCTTTTACATAATCTGGACGTAGTCCTGCTTTAAAGTTTTACTTACAGGCAACTAAAGATTTTCGTCAAACATCTACCCTATTTGTTGTGTACTCTGGACAGAGGAGAGGTCAAAAGGCTTCGGCAACCTCTCTTTCTTTTTGGCTTCGGAGCGTAATACGCTTAGCCTATGAGACTGCTGGACAGCAGCCCCCTGAAAGGATTACAGCTCATTCTACTAGAGCTGTGGCTTCCACCTGGGCCTTTAAAAATGAGGCTTCTGTTGAACAGATTTGCAAAGTGGCGACATGGTCTTCGCTCCATACCTTTTCAAAATTTTATAAATTTGATACTTTTGCTTCTTCGGAGGCTATTTTTGGGAGAAAGGTTCTACAGGCAGTGGTCCCTTCCGTTTAAGTTCCTGCCTTGTCCCTCCCTTCATCCGTGTACTTTAGCTTTGGTATTGGTATCCCACAAGTAATGGATGATCCGTGGACTGGATACACCTTACAAGAGAAAACATAATTTATGCTTACCTGATAAATTTATTTCTCTTGTGGTGTATCCAGTCCACGGCCCGCCCTGTCCTTTTAAGGCAGGTCTAAATTTTAATTTAAACTACAGTCACCACTGCACCCTATGGTTTCTCCTTTCTCGGCTTGTTTCGGTCGAATGACTGGATATGGCAGTTAGGGGAGGAGCTATATAGCAGCTCTGCTGTGGGTGATCCTCTTGCAACTTCCTGTTGGGAAGGAGAATATACCACAAGTAATGGATGATCCGTGGACTGGATACACCACAAGAGAAATAAATTTATCAGGTAAGCATAAATTATGTTTTTTTTAGTAGTGTTAGTTTTTTTAATGAGTAATTTAATTTTTTTAATTGACAGTTATTTTAATTTTAGTATAATAGTAATGTTAGTTTAATTTATAGTTTAAACTTAGGTGTTTTCAATTTCCCAGGTAAGTTTTTATTTATTTTAAGATAGGGATCTTGTTAGGTTTAGGGGTTAATAACTTTAGTATAGTGGCGGCGATATCGGGACCGGCAGATTAGGGGTTAATAGATATATTTCGGGGGCGGCAGATTAGTGGTTAATAACATTATGTAGGTGTCGGCAATGTCGTGGGCAGCAGATTAGGGGTGTTTAGACGTGGGGTTTATGTTAGGGTGTTAGGTTTAAACGTAACTTTTTTCCCCATAGACATCAATGGGGTTGCGTTACAGAGCTTTTCATTCCTCAATTACAGGTGTTATGTTTTTTTTCTAACACTTTCTCCCCATTGATGTCTATGGGGAAAGCGTGCACGAGCACGTCAAAGCAGCGCTTGTATTTTGTGCGGTATGGAGCTCATCGCCACCATATCGCACGCACAAGGCGGCAGCAGTTTTTCAAGAATGTTATCCATTTACAAGAGCACTAGATGGCAGCACTAATTCCTGCCATGTAGTTCTCCAGATGCCTACCTAGGTAGCTCTTCAACACACAATACCATGGGAATGATGCTAATTTGATAATAGAAGTAAATTGTAAACAGGTTTTAAAATTGTACGCTCTGTCTGAATCACAAAAGAACATTTTTAGGTTTCAATCCCTTTAAAGGGACGTTGTACTCAATATTAATAAAACCTAACACTATGGGGCCTATTTATCAAAGGTCTTGCGGACCTAATCTGACAGTGCGGATCAGGTCAGCAAGACCTCACTGAATACTGAGAGCAATACGCTCTCCGTATTCAGCATTGCACCAGTAGTTCTTGTGAGCTGCTGGTGCAACGCCGCCTCCTGCAGACTCGCGGCCAATGGGCCGCTAGCAGGGGGTGTCAATCAACCCGATCATACTCGATCGGGTTGATTTCTGGCGATGTCTGTCCGCCTGCTCAGGGTCTGAAGACGCGCCAGAAACATGGACCCACAAGGTCCGTTCGGAGCTTGATAAATGGGCCCCTATGTTTACTGTGCACGTGCACATTAAAAAATGATTTATGCAACAGCATTTTTAAACAGGGTGTCTGCTCAGAGATGTGGCATTGTCTTGTATAATCATGTAAACTAAAAGTTGTAAATTCCAACACAATACAAGGCACTGCCAGATCTCTAACCAGACACACTATTTAAGATGCTGGTGCCTGGAACATATCTAGATATGCTTCACATGTATGTGCAAAAATCTCTGTTGTAAAATAGTAACAATCATTTTTTTTCCATCTTAGTACTGCCAGTCTCTCGACCTTCCCTCTCTCCAGATACACTGTTGCCGGTTCCGGCAGAATTCTTTCACCCCTCCATCCCCAGCACAGAAAAAAATCCTGATGACCCAACACATCATAAAAGCCTCCCAAAGCTGTCATCAAGCGAGTCCTGGGCCACTCTACGATCCCCAAATGTCAACTGTGCGCTACTTATGCAGGTCAGTGGAACCATGGGATATTAGATGATATTTTCACACTCTAGCTGCGAGTAGCAAGACCTAGCCTTATAATTTTTAGATCTGTGATTTGTTTTCTATCATTTAATTTGTTCGAAACAAAACATTTACATACAGCTAAGAAAATGTGAACTTTTTTTTATCACAACTAATTGTGACATTCAAAATGTAGTGAACATTAAAATACACCAATTATTAGTGATGTTGTAGACATGTTCACAAAAATAAAATTGTTTCATCCAATATTCTCTCATGGGGTGACACAGAATCCATTTGTTAATGAGAATTCATTCACGCAAAATGTTCTATTGACAGAAAATTCAGCTTAAATAAAGTTAAAGTAGTAGCCAGTGCTAGGGCTGCAAGTTAGCAGCAGCACAGGATGTTTTTTTACTTTTTAAGGGACTTGAAACCCAAAATTGTTCTATAATGATTCAGATAGAGCCTAAAATGTTACACAACTTTCCAACTGACTTCTATTATGGCATTTGTTTTGTTCTCCTAGTTTACTTTGTTACAAAACTTACCTAAGTAGGCTCAGGATCAGCAGTGCACTACTGGGTTCTGACTGCTGATTGGTGGCTGTACATATATACCTCTTGTCATTGTAATAATATGGGCCTAGATTTAGAGTTCGGCGGTAGCCGTCAAAACCAGCGTTAGAGGCTCCTAACGCTGGTTTTGGGCGCCCGCTGGTATTTGGAGTCAGTGATTAAAGGGTCTAACGCTCACTTTTCAGCCGCGACTTTTCCATACCGCAGATCCCCCTACGCCATTTGCGTAGCCTATCTTTTCAATGGGATCTTTCTAACGCCGGTATTTAGAGTCGTTTCTGCAGTGAGCGTTAGAGCTCTAACGACAAGATTCCAGCCGCCTGAAAATAGCAGGAGTTAAGAGCTTTCTGGCTAACGCCGGTTTATAAAGCTCTTAACTACTGTACCCTAAAGTACACTAACACCCATAAACTACCTATGTACCCCTAAACCGAGCTCCCCCCACATCGCCGCCACTCGATTAAAATTTTTAACCCCTAATCTGCCGACCGCCACCTACGTTATACTTATGTACCCCTAATCTGCTGCCCCTAACCCCGCCGACCCCTATATTATATTTCTTAACCCCTAACTTGCCCCCCACAACGTCGCCGCAAGCTACTTAAAATAATTAACCCCTAATCTTCCGACCGCAAATCGCCGCCACCTACGTTATCCCTATGTACCCCTAATCTGCTACCCCTAACACCGCCGACCCCTATATTATATTTATTAACCCCTAATCTGCCCCCCTCAACGTCGCCGACACCTGCCTACACTTATTAACCCCTAATCTGCCGAGCGGACCTGAGCGCTACTATAATAAAGTTATTAACCCCTAATCCGCCTCACTAACCCTATCATAAATAGTATTAACCCCTAATCTGCCCTCCCTAACATCGCCGACACCTAACTTCAATTATTAACCCCTAATCTGCCGACCGGAGCTCACCGCTATTCTAATAAATGTGTTAACCCCTAAAGCTAAGTCTAACCCTAACACTAACACCCCCCTAAGTTAAATATAATTTTTATCTAACGAAATAAATTAACTCTTATTAAATAAATGATTCCTATTTAAAGCTAAATACTTACCTGTAAAATACATCCTAATATAGCTACAATATAAATTATAATTATATTATAGCTATTTTAGGATTAATATTTATTTTACAGGTAACTTTGTAATTATTTTAACCAGGTACAATAGCTATTAAATAGTTAAGAACTATTTAATAGTTACCTAGTTAAAATAATAACAAAATTACCTGTAAAATAAGTCCTAACCTAAGATATAATTAAACCTAACACTACCCTATCAATAAAATAATTAAATAAACTACCTACAATTACCTACAATTAACCTAACACTACACTATCAATAAATTAATTAAACACAATTCCTACAAATAAATACAATTAAATAAACTAGCTAAAGTACAAAAAATAAAAAAGATCTAAGTTACAGAAAATAAAAAAATATTTACAAACATAATAAAAATATTACAACAATTTTAAACTAATTACACCTACTCTAAGCCCCCTAAAAAAATAACAAAGCCCCCCAAAATAAAAAATTCCCTACCCTATTCTAAATTAAAAAAGTTACAAGCTCTTTTACCTTACCAGCCCTGAACAGGGCCCTTTGCGGGGCATGCCCCAAGAATTTCAGCTCTTTTGCCTGTAAAAGAATAAATACAATACCCCCCCCCCCCCCCAACATTACAACCCACCACCCACATACCCCTAATCTAACCCAAACCCCCCTTAAATAAACCTAACACTAAGCCCCTGAAGATCTTCCTACCTTGTCTTCACCATACCAGGTTCACCGATCCGTCCTGAAGAGCTCCTCCGATGTCCTGATCCAAGCCCAAGCGGGGGCTGAAGAGGTCCATGATCCGGTCAAAGTCTTCATCCAAGCGGGGCAGAAGAGGATCTTCCATCCGATTGAAGTCATCATCCAGGCGGCATCTTCGATCTTCTTCCATCCGGAGCGAAGAGGCAGGATCCTGAAGACATCCAGCGCGGAACATCCATCCGGACCGACGACTGAACGACGAATGACTGTTCCTTTAAGGGACGTCATCCAAGATGGCGTCCCTCGAATTCCGATTGGCTGATAGGATTCTATCAGCCAATCGGAATTAAGGTAGGAATTTTCTGATTGGCTGATGGAATCAGCCAATCAGAATCAAGTTCAATCCGATTGGCTGATCCAATCAGCCAATCAGATTGAGCTCGCATTCTATTGGCTGTTCCGATCAGCCAATAGAATGCAAGCTCAATCTGATTGGCTGATTGGATCGGCCAATCGGATTGAACTAGATTCTGATTGGCTGATTCCATCAGCCAATCAGAAAATTCCTACCTTAATTCCGATTGGCTGATAGAATCCTATCAGCCAATCGGAATTTGAGGGACGCCATCTTGGATGACGTCCCTTAAAGGAACAGTCATTCGTCGTTCAGTCGTCGGTCCGGATGGATGTTCCGCGCTGGATGTCTTCAGGATCCTGCCTCTTCGCTCCGGATGGAAGAAGATCGAAGATGCCGCCTGGATGATGACTTCAATCGGATGGAAGATCCTCTTCTGCCCCGCTTGGATGAAGACTTTGACCGGATCATGGACCTCTTCAGCCCCCGCTTGGGCTTGGATCAGGACATCGGAGGAGCTCTTCAGGACGGATCGGTGAACCTGGTATGGTGAAGACAAGGTAGGAAGATCTTCAGGGGCTTAGTGTTAGGTTTATTTAAGGGGGGTTTGGGTTAGATTAGGGGTATGTGGGTGGTGGGTTGTAATGTTGGGGGGGGGGGTATTGTATTTATTCTTTTACAGGCAAAAGAGCTGAAATTCTTGGGGCATGCCCCGCAAAGGGCCCTGTTCAGGGCTGGTAAGGTAAAAGAGCTTGTAACTTTTTTAATTTAGAATAGGGTAGGGAATTTTTTATTTTGGGGGGCTTTGTTATTTTTTTAGGGGGCTTAGAGTAGGTGTAATTAGTTTAAAATTGTTGTAATATTTTTATTATGTTTGTAAATATTTTTTTATTTTCTGTAACTTAGATCTTTTTTATTTTTTGTACTTTAGCTAGTTTATTTAATTGTATTTATTTGTAGGAATTGTGTTTAATTAATTTATTGATAGTGTAGTGTTAGGTTAATTGTAGGTAATTGTAGGTAGTTTATTTAATTATTTTATTGATAGGGTAGTGTTAGGTTTAATTATATCTTAGGTTAGGACTTATTTTACAGGTAATTTTGTTATTATTTTAACTAGGTAACTATTAAATAGTTCTTAACTATTTAATAGCTATTGTACCTGGTTAAAATAATTACAAAGTTACCTGTAAAATAAATATTAATCCTAAAATAGCTATAATATAATTATAATTTATATTGTAGCTATATTAGGATGTATTTTACAGGTAAGTATTTAGCTTTAAATAGGAATCATTTATTTAATAAGAGTTAATTTATTTCGTTAGATAAAAATTATATTTAACTTAGGGGGGTGTTAGTGTTAGGGTTAGACTTAGCTTTAGGGGTTAACACATTTATTAGAATAGCGGTGAGCTCCGGTCGGCAGATTAGGGGTTAATAATTGAAGTTAGGTGTCGGCGATGTTAGGGAGGGCAGATTAGGGGTTAATACTATTTATGATAGGGTTAGTGAGGCGGATTAGGGGTTAATAACTTTATTATAGTAGCGCTCAGGTCCGCTCGGCAGATTAGGGGTTAATAAGTGTAGGCAGGTGTCGGCGACGTTGAGGGGGGCAGATTAGGGGTTAATAAATATAATATAGGGGTCGGCGGTGTTAGGGGTAGCAGATTAGGGGTACATAGGGATAACGTAGGTGGCAGCGATTTGCGGTCGGAAGATTAGGGGTTAATTATTTTAAGTAGCTTGCGGCGACGTTGTGGGGGGCAAGTTAGGGGTTAAGAAATATAATATAGGGGTCGGCGGGGTTAGGGGCAGCAGATTAGGGGTACATAAGTATAACGTAGGTGGCGGTCGGCAGATTAGGGGTTAATAAATATAATATAGGGGTCGGCGATGTTAGGGCAGCAGATTAGGGGTACATAGGGATAACGTAGGTCGCGGCGGTTTACGGAGCGGCAGATTAGGGGTTAAAAAAAATATGCAGGGGTCAGCGATAGCGGGGGCGGCAGAATAGGGGTTAATAAGTGTAAGGTTAGGGGTGTTTAGACTCGGGGTACATGTTAGAGTGTTAGGTGCAGACGTAGGAAGTGTTTCCCCATACGAAACAATGGGGCTGCGTTAGGAGCTGAACGCTGCTTTTTTGCAGGTGTTAGGTTTTTTTTCAGCTCAAACAGCCCCATTGTTTCCTATGGGAGAATCGTGCACGAGCACGTTTTTGAGGCCGGCCGCGTCCGTAAGCAACTCTGGTATCGAGAGTTGCATTTGCGGTAAAAATGCCCTACGCTCCTTTTTTGGAGCCTAACGCAGCATTTGTTTTAACTCTCGATACCAGAGTTAAATTTATGGTGCGGCCAGAAAAAAGCCCGCGGAGCGTTAACAGCCCTTTTACCGCCGAACTCTAAATCTAGGCCATGATAACTAGTATTTATATAGCGCCTTTCTCCCAGTAGGACTCAAAGCGCTTTTTCAGTGCTCGCTCTCGGAATTAACCAAATCGGCAGCTGAATAATAATAGTTGTTTAATGGTACTCATTTTATCAAACTCGGAAGGATGAAGGGCTGAGTCGGCCCTGCCGGTATTTGAACCTGTGACCTTTGGATCTTTGAACAGGCTTTTGTAGTCAGGGAATTTTACCAACTGAGCTACCTCACCTGATGAGTTCAGCTTATTCCCAGTAGTGCATTGATGCTTTTTCATCAAAGGATGCAAAGAAATTGAAGGAAATTTGATAATTTTAGTAAATAGGAAAGTTGTTTAATTTTGTAGGTACTATTTGAATCATGAAAGAAAAATTTGGGGTTACATGTCACTTTAAATTGTTTTTTTTTTATCTTTCTCTTCTTTACTCTACTCACTATTTTCTCTATATCCCCCCTGTGTTACTCTTCTCTCCCCCTTTCTTTCCTATCTCTTTCTTTCTGTTTAATGGCACTGGCAGAGGTTAACAAACAGCAAGTTGATTGAGCTTTAAGTGAATGAAAACTGACAGACATGTATAACATTTTTGAGCCATCCCCCTTATGAGATCAAGATTGGCCAAGAAGAAATGTAAATCGTGCTTACTTATTGGCTGACACAGGAACCAATCAACTGGCAAAGATATTGCTAGATTGTTATTAATTAATGTACATTTTAAGAGTTTTCTGACATTTAATCCTCATGAACAAATGAACATAATCATTTGTGGCCATAAAAATTCATTTGTTCATTTAACATAATTATGGTAAATACAATATTAATTAATTAATATAGTTACATTATTAATCAATTTAAATTATTTGAAACTAAACTCACATTGAATACTAGGAGCATGATTGGCAAAAACGATTTTTTTTAATCTTTTGAAACAGGCAACACAAAGTAACTCCTCCATGGAAAGTGGTAGTGCGACCTCAGAAGACAGTCTACAGACCACCCTAGAGGATAGTTTGAATCTTAGTGACTCTCCCCAGTGTACTTTGGATCTCCCCGACCTTCGTGTAGCCCCTGCCTCTCATTGTTCTACTCTGCCCATTTCTTCACTTTCCATGATGCCGAGGAGGAGCAATCGCCCAAACTTTTCTCTTCAGAAGGTCCGCCAGCACCAACGGAGCCATAGCAGTGGAGGTAGCACGAGCCCTGCATGTACACTTCATGACTCCATGGACCCTTCAGATGAAGAAGGGGCAGGAGGTAGTCTTAGAGGAACAAGTGAACCCTCAGAAACTCTTAGCAGCCTATCCCTTACCTCTTTATTTTCCCCACCTCCATCCTTAGCGCCGCCTGGTGGTGTCATGAAAAAATGCAGCAGTGTCAATAGTCTTTCTGTTGCCCCTTCCAGGGTAAGTGGAGCTAAACAGTTTTACGCAGTTGATCCACAGGGCTTCCTTTCCATGCCATCATGGGTGATGGACTTTTACCAAACTCCTTCTCCTACAGAAAATCAAGAGAAACGTAGAAGTACTGGGAAACCACCAACTGTTGAAAGGGGGGTACCTACCAGTAGTGTCTCAGGAAATGTGGATTTTGGCAATAATAGTCGGAGAAACAGATGAGATTGATTGAACTGGCGGGGTCAAGTTTTCTGGGGATAAATTCCTAACGCCACAAAACAGACGGGGGTGTGGGAAGCCTTATGGCTCTCAAAACAGACCGTCAGGGAACGCTACATTACCTCACTGTGTGAGTCAGCCGAGCAATGCAACCGAAGACGTTTGAGGTTACGACAGCTGAGCTATCGCGCTCTGAAAACGTGGAGAACTGCTGTACTGTAACCGGCCTACACGGTTATTAAAGATAGAATGAATATATATCATTATATATATTATTTTATTTATATATATATATATTATTTTTACTCTCTCTTGGGACTTCTTGAGCGTTTGTATAATATAAAACAAAACAAAAAAAAAAACATTTTTGTGGCAATACTGAAGGAGAGTTAATGGGTTGGAGTTTTGATATTTTTGAGATTTTTGGGATCTTTTTCCTGTAAAAAAAGAAATACGCACATGACATATTCTTTGCCATTAGATAGGTGAAAGAACAGTAGATACAAAACATTATGTTCTTTGGTCCCATGTGTTGCTAATTAACCTGTTATGTCCATTTAATTGAAGATGTGTTTATATGATCACTTGAGCTATTGTGACAATAATCTTTGTTATGTTACAAACGTACAACACAATTTCAGACACATAATTTCTTCTACCAAGTAAAACCCAAGCCTCCTTGTTTTACACCTGCAATAGATAACATTTTAGATTTTATTTCTTACCATAGTAATGTAAAACCTCTTAGGAATGGGGCATTTAATTTGAACATGACATGTTAGCATCTTGCAAACAGTAAGGGCATCTATGTAGCATTAGTCCCCAACACCTTGTCACACTAAGGCTTAGATCAAGGGAATGATAACTCAATGCACATATATAGTATTCACTATTTAGGGATCCCAATCTTTTTGGAATTCTGTGTTTAACAAGATTAAGTATAAATCCTATTGTCACTATAGCGAGATCTTTCAGGTGTCTGATGTTGATTGAAGGATGGGTCCCACTCTTCAGACTATTGAACATGTTGGAACATAAATTCTCAATGCCTAGTCTGTAAACTCTCTGATCCATTACTCAGCAGTTCTTCAATAAAGGGCTTTGAACGACCAGGTTTTTTAGATGGTAATTAACTTTGAACTAACCTTCTCCTCCTCCCTCTCCCCTGAGAATGTTGAACACGAGTCCCCCGCAGAAAGCAGATAAAAGCAGCTGCCACCAGGGAATGTAAACAACCCTTTCAAAACCTTTGTGTAAATGGCAAGTTTGCCGTCTATAAAATGAAAGAGTAATTTTACCTAAACATCACCCTTATGACTTGTGGATTGCAGTTTCCATTACGCTTCATAATTCAAACTGCGCTGAAGCTCTGAAATTTCTCAATAAGGCTGAATTGTTTTACTTGCGTGATGCAACTGGGCTATGACTGATAAAGTGTTCTGTCAGGGCAGAATTTTCAAGATGCAAAGTACACAGCTGCTTATGGGTTCAGGCAGGGATGGTTTTGTCATTAAGCAATATAGACAGTTTTTTATGGGTTCTTGCAGGGCTTGCATAGTCATTAGGCAATGTAGACAGCTACTTATGGGCTCTGGACACTTGCCTATAGGTTTTGACTGGGCTTACTTCTTCATTAAACAAAGAAGACAGCTGCTGGTGGTATCTAACAAGATTTGTGTTTCCATTAGGCAAAGTAGGAAGCTGCTCATGGGTTCTGTCAGGGCTTGCTTCTTCATTAGGCAAAGTGGATAGATATGGGTTTGAGTAATGCTTGCTACTTCATAAGGCAAACTAAACAGCTGCTTATGGGTAACTGAATTCCATTTGGTGCCAGCCAGTAAAGCAGTTTTTCTATCCAACCTAGATTGTCAGCGATGTATGTTTAGCTGGCCAGTGAAACCAAGTTAAGCATGAGTTGGGAATTTATAGTGATATTTTCCACTAAGAACTATATTTGGTAAGCAGGATAGTAAAGACATAACATAAACCATGTAGGGAGGACGAGTAATGGGCAGGGTGACCAAACATCACAGTTTTAACTTGTCACTCACAGTTTTTAATAACCCAGGTTTGCCCTGGCCACAGATTCTAGCAACAAATTAATACATATTATTCAGACTCCTGCCCCAACTGGCCAGTGTAATTCACACGCCTACCCCCACATGCCTGTTACTAGCCAATGTGTGTGTAGCTTTGCTGAGGGCGTCTCAACCTCACCGCCCACACTAACTTGTAAGTGACATCATTTCAGAGTCATCCCGGCATCCCCAAAACACACATCCAGGCCAGTACTATTCATGTGGTTTCACATACCCACTACCCATTGTGTGGAACTCTGCTGTGGCATCCACACTGACTTGTCACATCAGCCCGTCCCGACCAGCTCTACTGAGGCGCATCCACTATAAAGGGGTGTTCCCTACATTTAAATAGGTGAAGGCGATGGGGCATATTTATTAAGCTCCGAATGGAGCTCGATGCCCCGTGTTTCTGGCGAGCCTGCAGGCTCGCCAGAAACAGCAATTATGAAGCAGCGGTCACAAAGACCGCTGCTCCATAACCTGTCCGTCTGCTCTGAGCAGGCGGACAGACATCGCCGGAAACTGACACCCCCCTGGTGGCGGCCTATTGGCCGCGAGTCTGCAGGGGGCGACGTTGCACCAGCAGCTCTTGTGAGCCGCTGGTGCAATGCTGAATACGGCAAGCATATTGCGCGCCGTATTCAGCGAGGTCTGTCGGACCTGATCCGCACTGTCGGATCAGGTCTGACAGACTTTGATAAATTGGGGCCAATGAATATATTACAATGAAACTAAAATACTAAAATTAAAATAAACAGAAAAAAACTATTGTTTAATCACATTAAAAAATTAACAAAATTTTATGGAACAATTAAAATTAATTTTGAAATTGTGCATTAAAGAAACAATTTAAGGTGCTCAGTAGAAATAGTAATAAAACTACACTGTGTATTAAAAAAAAAACAATGTGAAATTCGTATTTACAACATTAAATTCAAAGCGTATTATTTTCTTTGTAAAATTAATTTCCCACCTCTGCAACTGGCTGAACAGGGGCAGTCCATGGTTTTAGCTGAAATTTCTCCAACAGGTCTGGTAGGTTCAGTAAATAATTTCCCCTGGAGATCTCGCTGTTTTTTTTCACAAAATAAAAGGTGGAGAGAGTGAATTAAAATGAGCAAAACACGTATTACCCCAATAGAAAAACACATGTATATGTTTATAGGGGTGAATGAAAGATACTGTACGGGAAAACAGAGTTATGTTATTTGTATTGGCTGCAGGATTTAATTTATAAAGTGCGTCCCCTGCTGTCTGCTAATTTCACTCTCCCCAGTGTAGTTTTGTTTTCAGCGAGCTTTAATACTTTCTATGGGAGACATCTCGCAACTCACAGAGACACCCCCAGCAAGTGTCAGCGTGGTATTTCAGGTCCGACCCACCAAAGATTTAATAATTGGGCCCTAAGTATTGGCCTCAATGTGTTTAGAGATATATGATAAGGAGAACTGTGTGCAAATATAGAGTGATATGCTAATGAGGTCTGCTCTCCCTGCAAACTCAGCCCATTTCATAAGGTTGTGGTTTCAATAAGCAAAGACAGTTATTTCATATAGAAAAATACAACTAAAAGGAACAATTTCCCATACATATTATACTCTGCTGGGTATCAATAGTCCCCGATAACCTTTCCAGACCAAGAGTATAACCTCATAAGTACACCACCAATACCCTCATTGCAGAGGGGGTGGTAAAGCACTAACATTCACTCTCACTCAGAACTTACAGTTATGAGGTATTATACCTAGATATACATGGGATCTAGTTACTCATTCCTGAGATTCCCCACCTTAGTAACACTAATTGTCAGGATCAGTGGTCCACATCTGTATTTTTAATCCTATCATATCCTTTTAATTTTTGATATTAAAAGTTAAGTTTTAAAATACCCGCCACCACTCGGGGCTTCCTTTCTGAAGTACATAGTGGTCTCTCCGTCTAGTATTTGGGAGTGCTATCCGTGTACATTCTTTTTCATTCGCCTTTGCGATTGATCCCCCCTTTTTCAGTAATTCTCCTGATGTACAGCACCCCGGTCCTATCCCCCATACCTAGATATCTTTCCTTATAAATACCATATAGGGATATGTAATTGGGAATAAGGACACAATACCAGTAGTGCCATCAAAATCCCTTTTCTCTTGTCACCAGATTGCAAACCATACTGTTGTTTCAACAGTTTCCACTTGATAGAGCACACGACAGAGTATTATACTAACAGATTATTTTGATGAATGATCAACTATAGTTATAGTACCACTAGTAGATTGTGAATTCTAACAATTTGATTTAAGCTACACCACTTCAATATGGCTGATTCCTTTGGTAAAGATAGATCTGATAGACATGCCAAAAGAACAGTGGATTTGAACAATATGTTCAAAAGTAATGCTACAGAAGATTACACTCCAATTCTATCCTTGGAAACTTTGCTAAAAGAGGTACATAGAAATATGTACAAACAAGAAAAGGTGTGGTGGGATCAACAATTTTTCGACAAATACCTAGAGCAAAAATTAATTCCCAGAGGCCTAAGAATTCAACTCTTCCCTACATTTGAATTCGAAAATGCAATATTAACAGAAGAATGGGAAACAGCTCTATCAGAGTGCTCTTTTAAACTTATGAACATCCTCATAAGACATGACAAAGAGAAATATGATAAATTAGAAACTTCCATTCAGGAACAATACATACATTTAAAAAAAATTTGAAACAGACTCGGACTTCGAAAAATTATATAAGACTTATCAAAAAGAACTTGACCAATATATTAAAGAACTGAGGGACATGAAACAGGGCAAATTACTAAGGGATATCCATGATTACAAAGAGAAAAAAGTCTATAAGTGGAGGAGGAATTTCTATAAAAACATCTCTAGAAGTGCGCAAGCTAACATGATTCAAAGTGACATCTCTGACACAGATGGGGAGGACAATACCAACAGTGACACAGCAGAGGCCATTCCAGGTACCTCGAGCACTACATTCACCTTTCCCGCCAGAAATAAAAGGAAGAGTTTTTTAGAAGATGGCGGACCAGACGAGGCAGACCCACCAGAAGGGGGCAAAAATATAAACAAAAAACCTACCCGGAACAGAGGCTCCACCAGATCTTCCCATTGAGGAGGCAGACAACAACATCAGAGAGCCCCGAGACCCTTCTCACAGATGAGATTAAATCACTAAAAATAATCAATCTATCCCAACACGAATTATCTGCGGCACATACCTCAGTACTTTCCAAGGGTTTGTCCTTTTGTCCCACAGGACAACTTAACAAATTCAAAGTAATAAAAGATATACAATTGTATGTACGCAAACTTAATCTTAAAAAATTATTTGCCAAGAAACATGATCCCGCCATACCTGATGATGAAAGACAAAGTTTAGAAGATTTAGAAAGCCTTTTACGTGAAAGTGAACAATAATTTAAACCATGGAGATCCAAGTTAAAAACGAAATCCACTTTTGTACCCAAGTACAATCTATCTACCCAATTAGAAATATTCAATCAAATAGTCTGTGAAGAGATCTCTCTACTCAAACCTGCACCATCACTGCAGAATCTTACTAAATCTGAAAAATTGGCCCTCAAAGAGATTCAAACATGGGATGACATAATAATAAGGGAGGCGGACAAGGGGGGCAATATAGTTCTCTGGCCCCTAAACCTATATTTAAAACAAGTGGAGAAACAATTAAGAAACAAACAGTGCTATAAGAAGCTATTTAACAATCCTAGTGAAACCTATATCCAGATCTACAATAAAATCATCCAAGAAGGGATTAGCCGGGGAATTGTTAATCCGCAAGAAGTCAAGTTTCTCACAATAAAGGAACCCAAAGTCGCCACCTTTTACCTCATCCCAAAGATCCACAAAGGTACCACAAATCCGCCAGGACGGCCAATTGTCTCGGGCAATGAATGTCTATCTGAAAGTGCCAGCCAATATGTAGACTATCGCCTAAGAGAATTCGTTGAAGCCCTATCAACTTATGTAAAGGATACTATGGAGGTTCTACAAAGACTAGAGAATATCAACACCCAAAAAGAGACCTGGTTAGTCACCGCAGATTTTGAATCCCTCTACACCTCCATTGAACATGAAAAAGGGCTCAAGGCCGCCAAATTCTTCTTAGACCAGGGATCATCTGAAGATCATAATCATAATCTGTTCATACTCCAATTACTAGAGTTTGTCCTAAAGTATAATTTATTTACCTTTGCTAACCAATTTTATCTGCAAATTCAGGGCACAACAATGGGCACTGCTTGTGCCCCAATGTACGCCAACTTATTCCTGGGGTTCTGGGAGAAACATGAGGTGTTCTGTGATTCCCACTCGACAGAAACTGATCTAATACCATTCTGGATCCAGTACATAGACGATATCCTGTTTATGTGGGAAGGAAGTAAAGAAAGGTTGGAAGATTTCTTGCAGGAATTGAATCGAAATGATTTTAACATCAAATTAACTTACAATATGAGTCAATCAGAAATCAATTTTTTAGATCTCAACATCTTTAAAGATCAAGATGGCAAAATTCAAACCAACCTTTACAGGAAGGAAACTGCTACAAACAGTTTATTACACAAAAACAGCGCCCATGCCCCCAGTACGACAAAATCTTTACCAGTTGGTGAATTTTTACGCCTTAAAAGAAACTGCAGTGATGACCAGTTGTTTACACAACAAGCCAAAAAGTTGGAACAGAGGCTCCAAGACAGGGGCTATAGTAAAAGATGTATTAAGAAAGTCAAATTAAGGGAAACTCATACGGAACGTACTGATCTACGTAACAAAATAAAAAAATCTGGCGAACAGACAAGACTGATCTTAACGTACAATCCCCAGATCCATGCTGTTAATGAAATCTTGAACAGAAACTGGCACATTTTAATGCTAGATCAGGATCTCAAATCAATACTGGGTGATAGAATTCAAATTGGGTACAGAAAAACCCTCAACATCAAGGACAAAGTTTCCAAGAGCCACTACCAGGTTGGCAAAACAAGAACGGCTATTACCGCTGGGTCCTTCCCGTGCGGAACATGCTCCTCCTGCAAGTATATACGAAAAACGAATACAATCAAAGACAGATTTGGTCATACACATAAAATGAAGAAGTATATCAGTTGTTCAACGGAAAATGTAATATATGCACTATACTGTTGCTGTTCAAAAATCTATGTGGGCATGACAAGCAGAAAGCTCCGCACTAGATTACAGGAGCACGTTAGAAATATTAAAAATGCCAGCAAAGACCTGGAAGATGGTAAAGCTATCACTTCTGTAGCATCCCATTTTCTCAAATGCCACCGTTCCCACCCTGGCAATCTAAAATGCCAAGGAATAGAAAAAATATCCTTAGGAATCAGGGGGGGGCAATCTAGAAACAGCACTCCTAAGATCTGAATGCAGATGGATTTACTTACTTGACTGTATTCAGCCCAAAGGGCAAAATGAGCAAAACAATTACTATTGCTTTTTATGAATCGCCTTTACAAATGAAAAATAACCACCCGATAGAACAACCGGCTCAAGTATGATAATATAGAATTTATATATTCCACCTTAAAAATTAAGCAGGAGAGTATATTTCCTAATAATACATACAAAACATGTTTTATTTTTCGGGTCTACTCTAGTGATCCAATTACCAAACTTTAGATTCACTTTATTATCGTTTCCAAACATGGCCACTTTTTTATTCAAATTCTTCTGAATGTTTCATAGCAACTTTTATTCATTCATTATCTACAAATATATTTTTAGGTAGAAATATTTCTCAGCACTTCATTCCAGATACATGTGGATCCCATTTTGGGTCCTCCTAATTTTAACACTGCTCTTGGTCACTATTTTGCACTTTCAATTCTTTTCCTTTTTCCAATTCACACTTCACACCATTTATTATGTTCACATATTTAGGAATCACCACACTTACAACAATTTATATGTATCACCCTGTTACAAAATGTTTCCCCCCCCTCCCCTTTTTCTCACTGAACTGCCACGTAAACCTATGAGAAGGAATTTAAGTTTTCCCCTCTGTATTTAACACTTCTATGAGGGTGTCACCATTAATGTATTTTGAATCATTATAACACTCTCACTCACATCACACTTAGCGATCTATTTTATGCACTTGTTCTTTTTATTATTAACACTCCTTTTGGTCTCCTTTTTTTTTCCCCGCCCTCCCCCCTTTTTTCTCTAAGGGGTTTATTTGCGGTAATATTATAACTGTATTAGTCCCGACTCTTTGGCCATGCATTTTTCATTCTAGGCTGTGTCTCAAGTAGCCAATCACTAGCCTGATAGCCCGCAATGTGTGTTTTTTCATGAACCAGAGTGTCTTTTTCTGTCACGGCTACATCTCGAGCAGCTAAAATGTACGGGGACCCCCAAGCGCCTACCAACCGGAGGCAAAGGGATAGAGATGAGTGTAGCAGTATATACAATAAAACCTAATTTATTGCCTATACATATAAAAACTTAATACATACATTTTATACAATACATGGATCCATGGAAAATTACAATAAAAATACAAATGCAATAAAAACCATATGAAGGTATAATAAAACAGATATTTAGAATAAAAACAATGGTAAGTACAATGGATATAGTTGTCCTCCTAAGTGTGAAGTCCAGTGAAATTCAGTGATATACAACAATGTGAACAAATGGTGTAAAAATATAAAAAATATATAATATAAAATATAAAAAATATAAAAAATGAAAATACAAAAATGTGTAAAAAAGCAAAATTCCAAATAAATGTCAATCAATCCTACACACGGTGTGAAAAAAGTAATGAAAAATTGTAGATTCAAAAATAATGAAAATTGTAGATGCAAAAATAAGTGAATAAGTCAAACTATAGTCACCCAGATCCTGTGGGATCAAATAGTGGTTGTAAGTATCCAAAAGTGTTGTGATGTGGTGAAGATGTGAAGATGGAGGAAATGCTGGGCCCACCGAGAGTGAACCAAATTTTCAAACAGAGAAATGATGTCCACCTAAAAAATCAAAAACAAAGATGGTGCAGATACCTTCAAATAAGTCTTACCTAAATGAAATGGAGCTTACCAATATCAGTCAACGCGTTTCGGCCTTGCTCTAGGCCTTTATCAAGACTGATTTGTTTTGGGGGTTATGCACCCTTATAAAGGGTATTATGACCAATACTTGTCTGAGGAATTTTGCACCAAAAATAGGCTCCGCCCACTTCCGGTGTCACATGGGTGTGGACAGTGTTTCTAATATATTCCTATTCAGATGTCTGATGGGTATGGGCAATCTTTTTATTAATTGTAATCGTAAAAGAATATTCAAAGAAGTTGCTTCTGGTGTATAAATAGATAGGTATAATGTATCTATAAGAAATAGTGTGTTTAAAAGTGATGTTTAAAATATGTTATCGAGTGCATAGTATCACTTCTGGTGGTGGCATAAATACATAAGTCCAACATTATTATTGTATTATTGTATTCGTAAAAGGGGTGGCATCATTTCCAGTTCTGGAAATAGACATATTTCTAATCATCCTTAGAAAATAAGATAATTTCTAAGATGGTGAGAAATTGTTCATCAAATCGTGTGTGTGCAGATCTCAATATTACCTGTTTTATCAGGACAATATAAAAATATACGAAGATTGCTGAATTCAAACAGTGGAGCCAACAATTATACAACAATAAACTCACAAGGGGGGTATTTCCGATTCTGTATCACATATGATGTAAATATCGGTTAATATAACCTAGGCTGTGACGTCACTTTCAGTGATATGTCAAATATGACATTGCTGGTTACAATGATAATAGGTAAAAATAGCTAAAATGGGCTAAATTGAATATTTGATGACATCTAAATTGGTGTCATACCTAAACTTAAAGTATATGGCTGAGAGCAAATTATGCCAGTGCCTATATATATGGCTCTTGACATCACACCATAAATCGCCAACTCTATTGATGGTTAGTAAATCAAGGTGATGGAATATATATTAGGGGAGGCATAGAACAGTGGATATAACTTTCTGTATTATTGGTAATTCAGTGGAATCTCCAAGAAGATGTTGTTGTGGTATTGCAAAGGACCAATCTAAAGGGCTAGTATAAAGGTGCTTACATGAATATCTATGTATGTCCAAGACTATATGGTAATGGAGTCATATATGTTTTATAGTTTAGAAAGGGGATTAGTTTCTTCTTAGGGGAGAAAGACTGGGTCTATATACATCTTGATGGTGGTGTCAAAGAGGTTATACTACCTTTTTATTTTTGTTCTTAGAGAGAGGATGACCATATTACCAGAAGACTAGACCGCTTGACCTGGCTCAAAAAGAAGGAGACTTAGTAGGTATGGGAACATATCACATAACATGTTTAGCCTTTGAACTGTGGCTTTAAAGCTATGGTGTTAGTTTGCATGTAAACCATTAATATAAACATGAACTTGGTGTCTATAACAAGTATCTATAACGAGTCAGAATTTGTCACAGATCTATGATAGACCTAGTATACAAATATTTTGGGTCTACAGATATTAAGACATTATGTCATCTTAAAAAGGTGGGAGAAGTCATCTTTGTTATTAAGTCCCTTAGGATGGAGACAGTCCAGAGTGAAAATCCATTTGGATTCTGTGATTAATAATTTCTTCTCAAAGTTACCTCCTCTCCATCCTTTATTGACCTTTTGGATACCCATAAAGGTTAAATCTTTGATGTTCCTATTATGTTTCAATGTAAAATGTTTATAGAGAGATGTTTCCATATTGCATTTTTCAATTAGCAACAGATGTTCGCGTATTCTGTCCCTAAGGGGTCTCGTCGTTTGGCCCACATACTTTAGGCCACACGGGCATTGTAACATATATACAATCCCTTTGTCTTGACAACGTATCATGTCGTGAATCTTATGAGTTACCCCTGTATTATGGCATTTAAATGTTGTTGATTTTAATCCACATTTGCATGCCTTACAGGACACACAAAGGGAAAAAGCCCCTAATGTTCTTTCCAAAGACATCTTTCAGTCTACCTGGATCTTTCTTACATATACTCGGTGCGATCTTATTTCTTAAGTTTTTGGTTTTTCTGTATATGAATTTTGGTCTAGAAGGTAGTTTCTCACCGATTAGGTCATCTTCCTTTAGGAGTGCCCAATGTTTGTTGAAGATTTTCTCAATAATATTTCTGTTCTGACTGTATTCCATAATCATTGGAATGTCTAGAAGATCATTTCTTTCTTCCTTTGATTTTATTTTATATTTAGTTAAATCGGTGCGTTTCATCTTGTCTATTTCTGATATTTCTTTATCCAACAGCTCTTCGGTGTATCCTCTCTCTAGGAATTTTGATTTAATTATCTGAGATTGTTCTTCCCATTTCGCATGTGTTGAGCAGTTCTTTCTCATCCTCAGCAGTTGTCCTTTTGGTATGTTCTTCTTCCAAGTATTGTGATGACAACTCATCATGTGTATATAGTTGTTACTATCCACGTCTTTGAAGTATGTGGAGGTTTCTATCTTGCCGTCATTGATTTTTATCTTTAGATCTAGGAAGTTTATCTCTTTGTTACTCCATTCATATGTTATTTTCAAATTGTTGACGTTGTTATTCATTACTTCAATAGTAAAATCCAGATCTTCCTTAGAAGACGATTTGATGAACAATTTCTCACCAACTTAGAAATTATCTTATTTTCTAAGGATGATAAGAAATATGTCTATTTCCAGAACTGGAAATGATGCCACCCCTTTTACGAATACAATAATACAATAATAATGTTGGACTTATGTATTTATGCCTTTATTTATTGTTTGTCCTATATCTCTTTGTCAAGTGACCTTTGGATTGTACCAACAATTTTGGTTTGTAATTTAGAGTTCCCTTGGTTAAGACAGATTGGGATCTCTATTGCGCTGCCCCAACCGGAAGTAACCACTGTTGCGCTGTCTCAACCGGAAGCGCCATTATGCTGCCGCAAACCGGAAGTGACTCTCCTTAAGACTATTCCGGATACGCTGTTATTCTAACATATTCTTAAATGATTAATTCTCTCTCACTGATAGACATAAGGTTCACCACAAGCCCCAGACAATGGTTTCTACCGGAAAGAACATTATGTTTTTTACTGGAAAGAGTATTATGTTCTGCCGCAACCGGAAGTGACTAAGATACCTTATGATATGTAAACAATGACACAGCTAGTCGGAAGTGATTCTAAATTTTAAATTATGGTTATGGTTTTGGACTTTAGACGCTATATTCTCTGCAGTTATCACAAAAATCTGCCTTAAGTAGCACATTGATCCAGCTAGCAGATACTGGATTACGGCTTAGAGATCTCACAAACAGGATATGACATCATAGTCTGCCACCACCGGAAGTGATACTATGCACTCGATAACATATTTTAAACATCACTTTTAAACACACTATTTCTTATAGATACATTATACCTATCTATTTATACACCAGAAGCAACTTCTTTGAATATTCTTTTACGATTACAATTAATAAAAAGATTGCCCATACCCATCAGACATCTGAATAGGAATATATTAGAAACACTGCCCACACCCATGTGACACCGAAAGTGGGCGGAGCCTATTTTTGGCGCAAAATTCCTTAGACAACTATTGGTCATAATACCCTTTATAAGGGTGCATAACCCCCAAAACAAATCAGTCTTGATAAAGGCCTAGAGCAAGGCCGAAACGCGTCGACTGATATTGGTAAGCTCCATTTCATTTAGGTAAGACTTATTTGAAGGTATCTGCACCATATTTGTTTTTGATTTTTTAGGTGGACATCATTTCTCTGTTTGAAAATTTGGTTCACTCTCGGTGGGCCCAGCATTTCCTCCATCTTCACATCTTCACCACATCACAACACTTTTGGATACTTACAACCACTATTTGATCCCACAGGATCTGGGTGACTATAGTTTGACTTATTCACTTATTTTTGCATCTACAATTTTCATTATTTTTGAATCTACAATTTTTCATTACTTTTTTCACACCGCATTGACATTTATTTGGAATTTTGCTTTTTTACACATTTTTGTATTTTCATTTTTTATATTTTTTATATTTTATATTATATATTTTTTATATTTTTACACCATTTGTTCACATTGTTGTATATCACTGAATTTCACTGGACTTCACACTTAGGAGGACAACTATATCCATTGTACTTACCATTGTTTTTATTCTAAATATCTTTTATTATACCTTCATATGGTTTTCATTGCATTTGTATTTTTATTGTAATTTTCCATGGATCCATGTATTGTATAAAATGTATGTATTAAGTTTTTATATGTATAGGCAATAAATTAGGTTTTATTGTATATACTGCTACACTCATCTCTATCCCTTTGCCTCCGGTTGGTAGGCGCTTGGGGGTCCCCGTACATTTTAGCTGATTTCTATTGGTGGGTACTAGGTATCACCCCCCTCAAGCCCATAGGGAACAGAGTAGGCGCTTGTCCACATCCCATACATCTCGAGCAGCCTCACTTCTGTTTTGTAAATACTGAACCAATCAGGAGGCTCCATCCATGCACTCCCCCTCCTAACAGCCTATATAAGGCGCCCCACCTTTGACAAAGCAGAACTGGCGAAACATGTCAGGGAGCGCTGAGACCTCCGGTCTCAATTTTTAAATCTCCTGCAGTTTGTTTGGATGCACGACTGACCTTGTTATTTAGAATTTAAACTAAGTGTGGATGGAAAAGCGTGAATGTGTTAGTGCTTTTGGTAACTGATCCTGAATATTATTATCCTCTAGTCTAACTTAAGAGTAACGAGCTGAGATCTCCCAGTAGGGAGCTATTTCATTAGAGATATCTGCAATTGGTAATTTACTCCCACACGGGTTATAGTGATTATTTTGGTTATATGATACAAACCAACGCTAGCAGATATCTCTACCTACAAAGGGACCACAATTTCCATATTAGCTTTCAGATATCCATATGATAGTATCTTGATATTACAACCAGTTTACTAGATACTGTGTACAGCGTTTATTTATACCCTTTGGGGTTAATGATAACATTAGCCTTTGGTCTCTCACTCACGTTCAGTCTGATTTACTAATCTTTACATAAGATTTAATTGAGGCATCACTAATTGCCTGCAAATATTATGAATTATATTCTTATACACAGACTGATAAATGCATTACCAAGAACTATAGAGACCAATCACTATATGTTGATTTAGTCAATGACACATCCTATACAGTTAGTGACAGATTCTATACAATCTGAACTGTCATTAGTCCTCCCACCAGAGTTTCTTTATAAATATACCACTAATAATCCCTAATACGAGGGGGTGGCAAGCATAACACCCTATCGACTTATAGGACTTTTTTACCTTTTTAACTTCGAATCTAGTCTTTAGCTTCTTCTGCATGTCCAGTCTGACCTATTAATTTTTACATATGATTTAATGTAGGCATCGTTAATTTCCTGCAAACACGAATTATTTCCTTATACTCAGACTGACACCGGGGGTATGTGTAAATGCATTATTAAGAACTATAGAGACCAATCAATATTTGTTGATCCAGTTAATGACAAACCCACTTATTGACAGATCCTATATAATTTGAAATATTATTAGCCTCCCATCTAGGAGTTTCATAACAAGTACATCACCAATAACCTCTAATAAGAGGGTGTGATAAGCACAACATTGATTTGATATATAGGATTTGTACTTTTTAACTCCCTGCCTCTAGCTCAGCTCAATATTACTAATAATAGCTATTCTAGCTTTAACTATGCATTAAGTCTGACCTTTATCCAAATTAGCCCAGTGATCAGTAACCACCCTATAGTACGACCAATACTATCATTAGGAGGTTTTCACTCCAATACCGTCACCTCACCAGACTATAACTGGTGGGTATCAATAGTCCCCGATAACCTTTCCAGACCAAGAGTATAACCTCATAAGTACACCACCAATACCCTCATTGCAGAGGGGGTGGTAAAGCACTAACATTTACTCTCACTCAGAACTTACAGTTATGAAGTATTATACCTAGATATACATGGGATCTAGTTACTCATTCCTGAGATTCCCCACCTTAGTAACACTAATTGTCAGGATCAGTGGTCCACATCTGTATTTTTAGTCCTATCATATCCTTTTAATTTTTTATATTAAAAGTTAAGTTTTAAAATACCCGCCACCCCTCGGGGCTTCCTATCTGAAGTACATAGTGGTCTCTCCGTCTAGTATTTGGGAGTGCTATCCGTGTACATTCTTTTTCATTCGCCTTTACGATTGATCCCCCCTTTTTCATATTATACTCTGCAGCTGATATAACAAGTCACTGAAAACACATTAAAATGATATGAAACCTAAAAAATATTTTGTAATTCAGACAAAGGATACAATTTTAAAAAAAGTTTCCGATTTACTTCTATTAATAAGTTTGCTTTGTTCCCATTATATTCTGTGTTGAAGAGATACCTAGGTAGCATCTGGAGCACTATATAGCAGGAAATAGTGCTCTTGCCAATGGATATCATTCTTGCTAAAGACACGTGCACGCTCCTGAGCTCCTGTCAGAATGTAGCTTGCTTACTGTCTCTTACTACACCGACCCTTTTTCTGTGCTTATTCTGAGCTCCCCACTGTCACCAGCTCTTGAGTACTCACAAGGGGCCAGATACCAAGTGGAGCACTATTTACAGCACCGAGAAGGGTTAACGTAGCTGACATAGCTCTAGCGCAACCTAAGCTTTCAATGGAGATCGCAATTGTGCTAAACAGCGCTGATATTACAAATTGAAATTATAGTTTGCGATCGAGTGAAAGCCAAAACTCCACTAGAACATTATAGCAACATGAAACCTGAAGTAAAGTGTAAGGGTTAAAAAAAAAATATCACAAACCACATCAAAAACGCATTAAAATAAAGTATTACACACATATATATATATATATATATATATATATATATATACAGGTGGCCCTCGGATATGCAAGCCAAGCAAGCTGAAATTAATCAGTTTAACCAGACCTGAGCTATCGAGCAGCTTGCAAAAGAACAAGATCTTCCTGTCTATAAATCAGTAGTAGGATTGGAATGCATAGAAAGAACTGTTTGCAGAAAAATGCAAGTAAAGTCTGTGTTGTGTGATTATTTTAATAGGTTTATAATGCTGTTTAGCAAAAGTTTTTGTTCATTTAACTTAGTTTAATTATATATTCTGTGTTGTGTGGTTATTTTATTAGGTTTATAATGCTGTTTACTATTTAAAGTCTTCATTTCAAAGCTTTAAAAATAATGTATTAGGTGTTACTTATGACAATTTTGAGAGGGACCTGGAACCTAACTCCCTCACTTCCCATTGACTTACATTATAAACTGGGTTTCAATTTACAATGGTTTTGATTTACAACCATTCCTTCTGGAACCTTACCCCGACGTAAACTGAGGGCTACCTGTACACTTTTTACAAAAAAAAAATATAATTTTAAAATGGATTTAAAATGCTTAAAATGTTTTAAAAGGGTTAAAAAGGGATATGCTATATGGCAAAGTGTCTGACTGGAAAGGGCTCCAATGTGTGTGTGTGTGTGTGTATATATTATGTATCTGTATATATTCATATAGGTATAGATACATAGTTTACAAAAATGTAATCAGATATATATATAAATATTTGTTTAAAAATAAAAAACATTTGCTTCTATGTAAAACACATAGGAATGTAGAGTATTCCTAACGCACCTTCGTCTTCAGCGCAGTGTTGGATTAGCGACTGAGTCTTTCATTCGCATGCTACCTTTTTACTTTCAACTAATACTCATGCTAATGCGGGCGCGCTAATTTTTAACTTTGAGCGCAGTTAGTCCTCCAGTGAAAAGAAATTGTAACCTGGCCCAAAATGTTTAAATATTCACAGTATATATCAGCAATTAAGCGTCACATTACAAAAGGTCTGCACACACAATAAATGTTTATATATACACAGTATATATCAGCAAATATGCATCACATTACAAAAGGTCTGCACACACAATAAATGTTTATATATGCACAGTATATATCAGTAATTAAGCACTGCATTGCAAAAGGTCTGCACACACAATAAATGTTTATATATGCACAGTATATATCAGCAATTAAGCGTCACATTACAAAAGGTCTGCACACACAATAAATGTTTATATATGCACAATATATAACAGCAATTAAGCGTCACATTACAAAAGGTCTGCGCACACAATAAATGTTTATATATGCACAATTGATATCTGAAATGTATCTTCCCATTGCAAAAGGTATGCACACACAATAAATGTTTATATATGCACAGTATATATCAGCAATTAAGTGCTGCATTACAAAAGGTCTGCACACACAATAAATGTTTATATATGCACAGTATATATCAGCAATTAAGTGCTGCATTACATAAGGTCTGTACACACAATAAATGTTTATATATGCACAATATATATCAGCAAATAAGCGTCACATTACAAAAGGTCTGCACACACAATAAATGTTTATATATGCACAATTGATATCTGAAATGTATCTTCCCATTGCAAAAGGTATGCACACACAATAAATGTTTATATATGCACAGTATATATCAGCAATTAAGTGCTGCATTACAAAAGGTCTGCACACACAATAAATGTTTATATATGCACCGTATATATCAGTAATTAAGTGCTGCATTACATAAGGTCTGCACACACAATACATGTTTATATATGCACAGTATATATCAGTAATTAAGTGCTGCATTACATAAGGTCTGCACACACAATAAATGTTTATATATGCACAGTATATATCAGTAATTAAGCATTACATTACAAAAGGTCTGCACACACAATAAATGTTTATATATGCACAATTGATATCTGAAATTTATCTTCCCATTGCAAAAGGAATGCACACACAATAAATGTTTATATATGCACAGTATATATCAGCAATTAAGTGCTGCATTACAAAAGGTCTGCACACACAATAAATGTTTATATATGCACCGTATATATCAGTAATTAAGTGCTGCATTACATATGGTCTGCACACACAATACATGTTTGTATATGCACAGTATATATCAGTAATTAAGTGCTGCATTAGAAAAGGTCTGCACACTCAATAAATGTTTATATATGCAC
This sequence comes from Bombina bombina, assembly GCF_027579735.1. NCBI lineage: Eukaryota > Metazoa > Chordata > Amphibia > Anura > Bombinatoridae > Bombina > Bombina bombina. The sequence continues at coordinate 423,858,203 of NC_069505.1, forward strand.
AGTATATATCAGCAATTAAGCATTACATTACAAAAGGTCTGCACACACAATAAATGTTTATATATGCACAAAATATATCAGCAATTAAGCATTGCATTACAAAAGGTCTGCACACACAATAAGGGCTAGATTACAAGTGGTGCGCTAACGTTAGCGTGCACAATATAAGAATATCACAGGCACGTTAATTTGCTCGCATGTTACAAGTTGAAAAGTATGCTGAAAATGTAGGATCTCTCCTCTGCAAGTATAGCGCTGTATGTGTATTGTGTGACACCGCTGCTACACGCTAGCATTTTAAAACAAACAGTCCCAAATAGCCATTGCCTCTATGCTGCTTAAAGGAACGAATAATCCCACTCCTACCCCCTCTCCTGTGTTTGGTCCGGTCCTGGGGAAGAAGAAGGCTGTGTCCGGTAATTCCCTTCTTGTCGGGTACCGCTGCTAGAGCGTGCTTCTCGTTTCCTTATGCCTGTGTAGATTTCCGGATACATCCACCAGCCAATCCAATTCAGTCCCTCTTCAGACGTATGAGGAGGGGGGCGTGTGCGTCCTCTGCTCCTTGGCTTCCTATTGGGTACAGCCCGTGATGCAGTGTGGCCAAACCGGGCTCCTGGGAATTGTCGGAGTTATCTCCCAAGTTACCGTGCTGGCTTGCTGTATGGTCAAGAGCAAATGTGAACAAGCAAAAAAGTAGCGGAGCACCGGTACAAAGTAAATCGAAAGTCTTTATTAATTCAAAAATGGTAATAAAACAAAGCAAAAAGAAAGCAGTGGTGGTATTGTCCTATTAGGACTCAGCTCATACAGCTGACATGTTTCGGCGCATTGCCGTTATCAAAGCTGCTGATATCCCCGCATTTTAAAAGAGAGTAAATGACTCCTATAGGACAATAATTAATTGCAACATTTACATGTTAACTATTTCCTGGTACAGTATAATTAAGCTACCACTAGGCTACCCTGTATATAGTGTGTATGTGCCCTATACCCAAAATTATGGAACCTCAGTTCTATCAACTTCATGTTGAATTATTTAAGTAGTGGTACAAATCCTGCAAAACATTGTTCTGAAGCATATGTGCTCCATTAAGGAGCTTCTAGGGACTATGTACACTTAAAGTTTGCTAACTATATGGTGGGCTAACAAATAGTTACCAGGTAGCTAACCCTGGTTAATGGTTTTTGGATGGGCATAATAAACCCAAATGTGCTAAAGTGTTTCAATGTATGACTACCTATCATGAATAATAACCTAATATACATGTCCTAATAAAGGGGTTGTCTCTGGTTCTTAGACTGACACTTAATAATAAGGCTATATAATTACATGATGTAGCCTGTTAGTTATAAATAAGGATAGTGGGTTGCTTTTCCATAGGACTACTGTCAGGGCAACTTTATTCATTGAGCCATAGGGAGGTACAATTTTAATTTAGGTGCCTGAGTAGGAAGAATATTAATTATTTTTATATTTCCAATTATAGTGCGTTACGTAGTAGGTTAATTTCAACTGTATCTAGCTGTATGGAATTTCTAAATAATTAATGGAGAGACAAATCAGTATCAAATACAAAGAAATGTATTTACTGAACACTAATGAACTATTGTGTTATTACTCCCAATAATTAATAAGATCATAGGATGAGTTTAGGCCTGATGGATGTTTGGTTTTCAATGTGAAAATCCAGAAAATCTACCGTTTTGCAAGCAACTTATCTCTGTTTCCCCCTCTAGGAGGTCTTGAGACTTTTTCTATACATGTCCAATGAAATGTGTCTGATTTTTTTCCATGTTTATTTGCGAAGTGTTGCACCAGAGGGGTGCCTGCATTCCCAACCCTGATATTCGAGAGATGTTCCCTGATTCTCGACCTGACCTCACATATAGTGAGACCCACGTACTGTTTGCTGCAGTCAATGCAAGTAATAAGATAGATTGTCCAGTAGCTAATGAGCTAAATTGGCCTCCTATCTCAACCTTTTTGCAGGCTACACAGTCCCAGTTATGGCATTTAAACATCCCCTTATGCGTAAGCCAGGGAGATTCCTGAGTGCTTTTTACAGGAAGTTTGGTAGGAGACGCAATGTTTCCTATCGTTTTGTTACGCCAATAACGTGAACCGGCATGATTTAGTTGACAGGTCTGCCAAATCTTCGCTTTAAGCATAGAGAAGTGTTTTTTAATTATGCCACAAATCCGTGGATATTGATCCGAGTGGCCTGTCATAAAATAAAGACCATCTTGAGTATTTTTATTCTCCTTGCTCCTTGGTTTGGGGCATAGTAGATTCTTCCGATCAAGTTTCCTAACTTCCTCTAGAGCCGTATTGATAGAGCTCTTAGAATAGCCCCTAGTGTACAGTCTTTCAGACAATTGTTCAGCCTCTGTTTCAAATTGTACTAGCTTTGAGCAGTTACGTTTTAAGCGAATAAATTGTCTCTTTAGGTAGCCTTTGAATACACTCTTCGGGTGGCAGCTTTTTGAGTGCAGCAATGTATTACCCGAGATATGCTTTCTATATGCCGTAGTGTGTTTTTCTCACCGCTAACTCCAGAGAGTGTTACATCAAGGTAGTTGATGCTTGTAGGACTAGACTCAAAAGTGAAACTTATTCCTAGGTCATTGTTATTCAGATAGTTTATGAAGGAAGGTAATTCACTTTGTTCTCTCTTCTATATGAATAGGAGGTCATCAATGAACCTTCTGTAAAAAACTATCTTCAAGTCGAGGGGGCCCCCACCTCCATAGATGTGGTCCTGCTCCCACCACCCCATGAAAAAGTTGGCGTATGAGGGGGCTAATTTTGCCCCCATCGCAGTCCCACAAATCTGGAGGTAGAACACCCCCTCAAAGTTGTGTGACAGTAGGAACTCCGCCACTCGGATCACATATTCACAGAAATCAGGGTCATCTCCATGGTATCTGTTCAAAAAATGGGTTAAGGCTTGTAAGCCTTTGGCCTGGGGGATAGAGGAGTAGAGTGATCTAACATCCACTGTAAGCCAAACAAATCCCTCTCTCCACTCTATACTCTCCAATAGTTTTAGAATCAGCATGGTGCCCTTCACATAACTCCACAGTTTGAAGACCATTGGTTGTAAAATTAGATCTGACCACTCAGAGGTGTGTTCTAAGAGAGAGCCAATGCCACTGACTAAAGGGTCTACCTACCATATTCTCCAGGTACTTGTGGACTTTTGGTAGATGATTAAAGATCGGTGTCATGGAATGTGTTATCAATAGATAGTTGCTGGTATCCTTATCAATGAAGCCCCCCTCAACGCCATCATCAATTCGATTTTCAAGTTTTCTCTTAAAGAGAATGGTAGGATCTGAATTCAAGACCCGATAATCCTTGGCGTTGTGTAGTTGCCTATGGGCTTTACTGATAAAGTCCACTCTATTCATAACTACTACAGATCCCCCCTTGTCGGCGGCTCTAATCACTAGTGAAGTGTTATTACTAAGTACCGATATAGCCTCCCTTTCCTTTCTCGTAAGATTGTAGTTGCTTTTTTTGTCCATATAATGCAACTTACTGAGATCAGATTCTACCCTGCTTTGAAATCTTTCAATAATAGACCCTCTACTTTGTATCGGGTAGAACCAAGAGGGACATTTCAATTTAGGGTCTTTCTTAGAGATAAGTTTAACTGGTTCTTCATGAATTATATTTAGAGCTTCTAGTGTTGAAAGGCTACACAGATCTTTGAATTCCAAATTATCCAAGGCATTATTGGACCCATATTCTATTGGACCCTGCTGTGTAGTGCTTTCAGCACTATAAGTACCAGGGGTTTTAGAGAAATACTTCTTCAGTGTAGTTGAAAAGTAAATGCTATAGCGCAATCTAATTTAATGCACTTCGGGTTTGTGCAACTGAAGACCTTGCATAAAGTGTTAGGGATAAAATAAAAGTTGCACTAAACACAACATAAATACTTTAAAATATAGTCTGCGCACACAGTAAGGGCTACATTACAAGTGGAGAGCAAACATAATACCTATTCTATTTTTGGACTCATATTACTAATCAAAAGGTATACTTTATCTCTCAAGCGATAGTCTAGGGCACGATAACATCTAGATGTCGAATAGAGAGGGTGTGCTAAATCGCTTACATAATAAACTCACATAATAAATACACACACACACACACACACACATATATATATATATATATATATATATATATATATATATATATATATATATATATATATATATATATATATATATACATATATACATATATACAGTATATATACACATACAGACATATACAAACACAATTACACAAACACAATTACACAAACACATAATATAGATATCTATACAGTATATATACTGGTGTGTATATATATATATATATATATATACTGTAAACACACATACACTTACATGCACACTTACAAATACACATATATAAACACATACATATATATAAATACAGTTTCAAAGTGGGAGGGTGGGCAAAGTATATTATAACAAGAGATTCAGTGGTTAAGGGCAGGTGGCCCAATTTGAGTTTTATAATCTCCTAACCACAGAGATCTCCTGCCACAGATTTAAAGTTAAGGACAGAACACAACTAATGAATAATTGTAAATAGGCTTACAAGTAGAAGTAGGTAACTTAAATCTGTGAGGAAAATTTCCACCAATGCCCTAACTGAATCAAGGCTAAATAGTTTTAATTTAGAAAAGAATGTTTTTTCATTCACACACTAAAGTTTATTAAATCAAAATTTAACCACACATACATTTAGCAGAAGCTAAAGATTAAAAACACTGCACCTAAGTTGAACTAAGATTTTTTGAATTAATCTGAAATCAGTGTCACTGGTATCAGGCAGCAAAGATTATGGTTGTAAGCTAAGCCCTTACAATCCGAGGGCTAGTTTAAATTTTAAATTTTTACAAATTATTAAAGCTGCATTTTTACCAGATCAACTAAGGTGAGCAAATTAAAAGAAAGGGGAAAGACAAAGCTTATCCCCAGGACCCCTGACGTACGTTTCACAAAAAACGCTTCCTCAGAGGGGTGTGGAGCTGCTGCAAAATGCTCTATTTATGAGTCATTAAGACTCTCCTCCGGTGTTGGAGTGGATGTTCCTTGATTGCCAAAGTTACATTTTCATTGGCTCATACAAGTGTCAGTCACAGAAGTGACTGGTAATAGGGTACATTGAAGGATTGGAATTCAAAACGTCACGCTGCGTCCAAAATGGGCGTTGTTGTTTACATTGACATTTATTGAACAGATCTCATTGGAGGATTGATCAACCATATGTTATGCTGATGTCTATGGTTGCTTATCTGACATGTCAATGCGAGGTATACCGCAGTTACTTATCAAATTTGACCGCTTACCTTAAATAGATAGATCGTGTTAATATATCCCTTGTATATAAACAAACATTGCACTTGGGGAATACTGTTTAATAAAATTGCTGTCCGAATTAATCATACCAGGATACAGGGGATAGTGCATATAAGTGCATACAAATGAGAATCGGCATATCATATCTCCCATTAGATATTACTTCACAGCATGCAGCAGTGGTTATTATTGATGGATGTAATGGATCTGCTCATTAACATTTATTCCGTCTATACAAGTGCGCTGCTTATACGCTAACATTAATGTTACGTCTGGAGTGGGCGTGTTTGTTTATATTCGCTTCTGTAGTAACGGTCTTATTGGCTGATCACTTATAACATATGTTTACACATGAATCTAAAACATGGAGTAGTTATTGAGAAATCTGAGCGTATATTATAATCTATAAGATTTGATTTTGTTTTAGTCCGCTGTTAGCTTATGTGAGTGATATATAGGAATAAGATATATCTACACGAAAACCAATTACTTAGTCTAATCTGGGTGAACTGCTTATACATTTAATTCCCATGTAAAATTCTAAAAAGAAAAGAAAAGTTACATAAAAGGCACCACTGTTTATTGGGGAATGAACAGATACCGGGGATGAATTGTTGGGATGTTAATATTATTGTAGGCACAAATATGGTATGATGCCTCTTATTGGAACATGTGTGTACGAGATAGCCTTTAGTTCATATTAATTACCTATTCGGTTATATTTCCAAAGTGCTTAGGTGGAATAGTATACTTAGGTTTATTAAAAATGAATAGTATACTTGATTTTAATGAGATATTATTGTTCTCAGTAATGCAAATGCTGATTTTGTATACAATGTTCAGGTCAGATCACTTTATCATTAATAGGTGAATAAAAAAATATTATGAACAAAAATGAAAGTGAGAATAAAACATAAAAATAAAGTGTGTGAAAAGTGCTATGATGTGCTAAAGAGTAATGTTGCATATTAAAATTAACATAAAAAAAGGGGGGGAGACAAAGGTGAGACATGCCTAATCTAGTGTATATATATTCACTGGATGAAATCTGCTTATACAAAATGTATAGGCTAACATGTGTACAGTGTGTGAATTAGATAAACAAGTCAATTATAACTCTAAATGAGTTTAGCTTATACGAAGTGTACAGGGTGACATGTGTACAATTCTGTGAATTAAATAAGCGAGTTAAAGTGTAGTACCCTTAACCTAGAAATTAAGGTAGTGTGGTGATTGTCTGATCAATATAAGTGAAATCTGGAATAAGCCAGAGAATTTTTTAATAAGTGATAAGACAAAGCAGTAATGAAAAGTGATACCCCATTTCGTTTATAAATATACAAAGTAATTGTTGAAGTCATTCATGCCATTAGGTTTTACAGAATTTAAACGGTAAATCCATTTGCATTCAAGTTTGAGTAATGTCTTCTCCAGATTACCTCCTCGTATTCCCAGTGAGGCTTTCTGAATGACCATATATTTCAGATTGCTAGTGGAACACTTGTGATGTATTTGAAAGTGTTTTGCTACAGATGTTAACTTTTTGCCACGAGCTTCATCCTTGTTGGCATTTTTTATATTGTTAGCATGTTCAAGGATACGTACCCTGATCTCCCGGGTTGTCATGCCAACATAGATCATTTTGCATTGGCAAAAAAGAGCATACACAACCGCAATAGTTCTACAGGAGAAATGAGAAGCTAAATTATATAACTGGCCATCTTTGTCTTGAATGGTTTTTGACTTCATTACGTATGGGCATGCAGAGCAAGTCCCACATGGAAACATCCCTGGATCAGTGTCCTTTTTCTTAAAGGCTCTTACATAATGGCTAGAGACGAGTCTATCCCTGAGATTTGTGGGTCTTTTGTACCCAATTGAAATTCTGTCACCGATGTTTTCCTTCAGAGAAGGATCATTTTGCAGAATTTTCCAGTGTTGGTTGATTATTTTAGTTATTTCTGACATTTGTGGGTTATATGTAGTGATTAGTCTTGGATTAGACTCACTAGTATTTTTGACCTTGGGAATGAGTAAATTTTCTCTGTGGATATTTAGGGCCTTGTATTTGGCTCGTTTGACTGCTTTTTTGCTATAGCCTCGTGCCATGAGTCTGTCCATTAAGTTTTTGCTTTCCGTGAGATATATGTCAGTGCTGGAACAGTTGCGTCTTAGGCGCAGAAATTCCCCGAAGGGGATAGCCTTAAGGGTACATGGTGGATGAGCACTAGATCTATGTAATAGAGTGTTAGTCGCTGTTTCTTTTCGGTAAATGGTGGTGTTAATGTAACCATCTTCTTTCTTGAATATAGTTATATCCAGAAAGGAAATTTTATGTTGGTCGGCTGAATATGTTAATTTGATGTTTTTATTATTCATGTTTATTTTGTTCATGAATTGATCTAATTCCTGAGATGTTCCTTGCCATATGAATAAGACATCATCTATATATCTTATCCATAGCGGGATATGATCAGTATGATGTTGTAATTCAGTCGAAAATACATTAAAGAGCTCCCAATGCCCCAAAAACAGATTGGCATATGTAGGTGCGCAGGCCGTACCCATCGCGGTACCCTGCGTCTGTAAGTAGTACCTATCGTTAAAGGTGAAGAAATTATGTGTCAAGATAAACTGCAGTAGTTGGATTACAAAATTATTATGATCATCATTGTCATTTGTATTTGTTGACAAGAAATACTTGATGGCTGCTATTCCATCTGTGTGTCTAATATTAGTGTAGAGTGACTCTACATCTGCAGTGACAAGCCACATGTCATCAGAAAGCTGTATATTTTGTAATATTTGCAATACCTCCATGGTATCACGGACATATGAAGGTAATGTATTTAAGTACTCTCTTAATCTTTGGTCGACATATCTGCTGGCCTTTTCTGTTAGATTTTCGTTCCCAGAAACGATAGGTCTGCCAGGGGGTATTTGGGAGTTCTTGTGCACCTTTGGTAAGAAATATAACGTAGCGACTTTAGGGTGATCTACAGTTAAGTACTTTTTCTCAGTATTGGTAATGATATTGTCTGTCCAGGCTTGTTTGACTAAGTTGTTATATTGTGTCAAATATGAGCTTTGAGGATTAAAGATCAATTGTTTATAGCAGGTAGAATTGGATAGCTGTCTGGAGGCTTCGTCTATATACATTTTGGATGGCCACAATACCACATTCCCACCCTTGTCAGACGGCTTTATAGTGATGTCTTTCCAAGATTCAATCTCATTCAGAGCTTTAAATTCTGATATTGTCAAATTGTGATTCTTTCGAGTAACAGGCAATTGCTCAATTTGTCACTGCAGATGTAGAGTCACTCTACACTAATATTAGACACACAGATGGAATAGCAGCCATCAAGTATTTCTTGTCAACAAATACAAATGACAATGATGATCATAATAATTTTGTAATCCAACTACTGCAGTTTATCTTGACACATAATTTCTTCACCTTTAACGATAGGTACTACTTACAGACGCAGGGTACCGCGATGGGTACGGCCTGCGCACCTACATATGCCAATCTGTTTTTGGGGCATTGGGAGCTCTTTAATGTATTTTCGACTGAATTACAACATCATACTGATCATATCCCGCTATGGATAAGATATATAGATGATGTCTTATTCATATGGCAAGGAACATCTCAGGAATTAGATCAATTCATGAACAAAATAAACATGAATAATAAAAACATCAAATTAACATATTCAGCCGACCAACATAAAATTTCATTTCTGGATATAACTATATTCAAGAAAGAAGATGGTTACATTAACACCACCATTTACCGAAAAGAAACAGCGACTAACACTCTATTACATAGATCTAGTGCTCATCCACCATGTACCCTTAAGGCTATCCCCTTCGGGGAATTTCTGCGCCTAAGACGCAACTGTTCCAGCACTGACATATATCTCACGGAAAGCAAAAACTTAATGGACAGACTCATGGCACGAGGCTATAGCAAAAAAGCAGTCAAACGAGCCAAATACAAGGCCCTAAATATCCGCAGAGAAAATTTACTCATTCCCAAGGTCAAAAATACTAGTGAGTCTAATCCAAGACTAATCACTACATATAACCCACAAATGTCAGAAATAACTAAAATAATCAACCAACACTGGAAAATTCTGCAAAATGATCCTTCTCTGAAGGAAAACATCGGTGACAGAATTTCAATTGGGTACAAAAGACCCACAAATCTCAGGGATAGACTCGTCTCTAGCCATTATGTAAGAGCCTTTAAGAAAAAGGACACTGATCCAGGGATGTTTCCATGTGGGACTTGCTCTGCATGCCCATACGTAATGAAGTCAAAAACCATTCAAGACAAAGATGGCCAGTTATATAATTTAGCTTCTCATTTCTCCTGTAGAACTATTGCGGTTGTGTATGCTCTTTTTTGCCAATGCAAAATGATCTATGTTGGCATGACAACCCGGGAGATCAGGGTACGTATCCTTGAACATGCTAACAATATAAAAAATGCCAACAAGGATGAAGCTCGTGGCAAAAAGTTAACATCTGTAGCAAAACACTTTCAAATACATCACAAGTGTTCCACTAGCAATCTGAAATATATGGTCATTCAGAAAGCCTCACTGGGAATACGAGGAGGTAATCTGGAGAAGACATTACTCAAACTTGAATGCAAATGGATTTACCGTTTAAATTCTGTAAAACCTAATGGCATGAATGACTTCAACAATTACTTTGTATATTTATAAACGAAATGGGGTATCACTTTTCATTACTGCTTTGTCTTATCACTTATTAAAAAATTCTCTGGCTTATTCCAGATTTCACTTATATTGATCAGACAATCACCACACTACCTTAATTTCTAGGTTAAGGGTACTACACTTTAACTCGCTTATTTAATTCACAGAATTGTACACATGTCACCCTGTACACTTCGTATAAGCTAAACTCATTTAGAGTTATAATTGACTTGTTTATCTAATTCACACACTGTACACATGTTAGCCTATACATTTTGTATAAGCAGATTTCATCCAGTGAATATATATACACTAGATTAGGCATGTCTCACCTTTGTCTCCCCCCCTTTTTTTATGTTAATTTTAATATGCAACATTACTCTTTAGCACATCATAGCACTTTTCACACACTTTATTTTTATGTTTTATTCTCACTTTCATTTTTGTTCATAATATTTTTTTATTCACCTATTAATGATAAAGTGATCTGACCTGAACATTGTATACAAAATCAGCATTTGCATTACTGAGAACAATAATATCTCATTAAAATCAAGTATACTATTCATTTTTAATAAACCTAAGTATACTATTCCACCTAAGCACTTTGGAAATATAACCGAATAGGTAATTAATATGAACTAAAGGCTATCTCGTACACACATGTTCCAATAAGAGGCATCATACCATATTTGTGCCTACAATAATATTAACATCCCAACAATTCATCCCCGGTATCTGTTCATTCCCCAATAAACAGTGGTGCCTTTTATGTAACTTTTCTTTTCTTTTTAGAATTTTACATGGGAATTAAATGTATAAGCAGTTCACCCAGATTAGACTAAGTAATTGGTTTTCGTGTAGATATATCTTATTCCTATATATCACTCACATAAGCTAACAGCGGACTAAAACAAAATCAAATCTTATAGATTATAATATACGCTCAGATTTGTCAATAACTACTCCATGTTTTAGATTCATGTGTAAACATATGTTATAAGTGATCAGCCAATAAGACCGTTACTACAGAAGCGAATATAAACAAACACGCCCACTCCAGACGTAACATTAATGTTAGCGTATAAGCAGCGCACTTGTATAGACGGAATAAATGTTAATGAGCAGATCCATTACATCCATCAATAATAACCACTGCTGCATGCTGTGAAGTAATATCTAATGGGAGATATGATATGCCGATTCTCATTTGTATGCACTTATATGCACTATCCCCTGTATCCTGGTATGATTAATTCGGACAGCAATTTTATTAAACGGTATTCCCCAAGTGCAATGTTTGTTTATATACAAGGGATATATTAACACGATCTATCTATTTAAGGTAAGCGGTCAAATTTGATAAGTAACTGCGGTATACCTCGCATTGACATGTCAGATAAGCAACCATAGACATCAGCATAACATATGGTTGATCAATCCTCCAATGAGATCTGTTCAATAAATGTCAATGTAAACAACAACGCCCATTTTGGACGCAGCGTGACGTTTTGAATTCCAATCCTTCAATGTACCCTATTACCAGTCACTTCTGTGACTGACACTTGTATGAGCCAATGAAAATGTAACTTTGGCAATCAAGGAACATCCACTCCAACACCGGAGGAGAGTCTTAATGACTCATAAATAGAGCATTTTGCAGCAGCTCCACACCCCTCTGAGGAAGCTTTTTTTGTGAAACGTACGTCAGGGGTCCTGGGGATAAGCTTTGTCTTTCCCCTTTCTTTTAATTTGCTCACCTTAGTTGATCTGGTAAAAATGCAGCTTTAATAATTTGTAAAAATTTAAAATTTAAACTAGCCCTCGGATTGTAAGGGCTTAGTTTACAACCATAATCTTTGCTGCCTGATACCAGTGACACTGATTTCAGATTAATTCAAAAAATCTTAGTTCAACTTAGGTGCAGTGTTTTTAATCTTTAGCTTCTGCTAAATGTATGTGTGGTTAAATTTTGATTTAATAAACTTTAGTGTGTGAATGAAAAAACATTCTTTTCTAAATTAAAACTATTTAGCCTTGATTCAGTTAGGGCATTGGTGGAAATTTTCCTCACAGATTTAAGTTACCTACTTCTACTTGTAAGCCTATTTACAATTATTCATTAGTTATATATATAAATACACATACATACACACATACAAATAAACATATATGAACACACAAGCAAATTCACATATATTGACACACATACAGGGAGTGCAGAATTATTAGGCAAGTTGTATTTTTGAGGATTAATTTTATTATTGAACAACAACCATGTTCTCAATGAACCCAAAAAACTCATTAATATCAAAGCTGAATAGTTTTGGAAGTAGTTTTTAGTTTGTTTTTAGTTATAGCTATTTTAGGGGGATATCTGTGTGTGCAGGTGACTATTACTGTGCATAATTATTAGGCAACTTAACAAAAAACAAATATATACCCATTTCAATTATTTATTTTTACCAGTGAAACCAATATAACATCTCAACATTCACAAATATACATTTCTGACATTCAAAAACAAAACAAATCAGTGACCAATATAGCCACCTTTCTTTGCAAGGACACTCAAAAGCCTGCCATCCATGGATTCTGTCAGTGTTTTGATCTGTTCACCATCAACATTGCGTGCAGCAGCAACCACAGCCTCCCAGACACTGTTCAGAGAGGTGTACTGTTTTCCCTCCTTGTAAATCTCACATTTGATGATGGACCAAAGGTTCTCAATGGGGTTCAGATCAGGTGAACAAGGAGGCCATGTCATTAGATTTTCTTCTTTTATACCCTTTCTGGCCAGCTACGCTGTGGAGTACTTGGACGCGTGTGATGGAGCATTGTCCTGCATGAAAATCCTGTTTTTCTTGAAGGATGCAGACTTCTTCCTGTACCACTGCTTGAAGAAGGTGTCTTCCAGAAACTGGCAGTAGGACTGGGAGTTGAGCTTGACTCCATCCTCAACCCGAAAAGGCCCCACAAGCTCATCTTTGATGATACCAGCCCAAACCAGTACTCCACCTCCACCTTGCTGGCATCTGAGTCGGACTGGTGCTCTCTGCCCTTTACCAATCCAGCCACGGGCCCATCCATCTGGCCCATCAAGACTCACTCTCATTTCATCAGTCCATAAAACCTTAGAAAAATCAGTCTTGAGATATTTCTTGGCCCAGTCTTGACGTTTCAGCTTGTGTGTCTTGTTCAGTGGTGGTCGTCTTTCAGCCTTTCTTACCTTGGCCATGTCTCTGAGTATTGCACACCTTGTGCTTTTGGGCACTCCAGTGATGTTGCAGCTCTGAAATATGGCCAAACTGGTGGCAAGTGGCATCTTGGCAGCTGCACGCTTGACTTTTCTCAGTTCATGGGCAGTTATTTTGCGCCTTGGTTTTTCCACACGCTTCTTGCGACCCTGTTGACTATTTTGAATGAAACGCTTGATTGTTCGATGATCACGCTTCAGAAGCTTTGCAATTTTAAGAGTGCTGCATCCCTCTGCAAGATATCTCACTATTTTTGACTTTTCTGAGCCTGTCAAGTCCTTCTTTTGACCCATTTTGCCAAAGGAAAGGAAGTTGCCTAATAATTATGCACACCTGATATAGGGTGTTGATGTCATTAGACCACACCCCTTCTCATTACAGAGATGCACATCACCTAATATGCTTAATTGGTAGTAGGTTTTCGAGCCTATACAGCTTGG